>NC_139613.1:7607318-7785899 GCF_964270895.1 Podarcis filfolensis | reverse complement strand
AAGCACTAAATCGTGCTTTGTGCATGCACAGAAGTGCCGAATCACAACCTGCGCATGCACAGACGCTGCGGGTTGCAAATGTGCTTCCCGCACAGTTCACATTCGAAACCCAAGCATCCACTGTACTGAAACAACAACAAAACCAAGTATGTTTAATTATTGTTGAAAATGATATGTTAAAAAACTAATAAAAAATGTATACAGTGGTGCCTCGGGTTACATACGCTTCAGGTTACAGATGCTTCAGGTTACAGACTCCGCTAACCAGAAATAGTACCTCGGGTTAAGACCTTTGCTTCAGGATGAGAACAGAAATCATGTGGCGGTGGCACGGCGACAGCAGGAGGCCCCATTAGCTAAAGTGCTACCTCAGGTTAAGAACAGTTTCAGGTTAAGAATGGACCTCTGGAATGAATTAAGTACTTAACCCAAGGTACCACTGTATATAAAAAAAATAGAATCATAGAATTGTAGAACTGGAAGAAACCTAGTTTAAAAACCCCTCAAAAATTGTGAGTTTGCAATGCAGCAAATGTCTGCTGAAGACTGCTTGCCATGCACACCAACAATGGCACAATCTCAAATGTTAAGGGTAACCTGCCGCTGCTAGAGAGCCAGTGCTGTTTCTAGTATGGAAGACAGTATAAGCCTTGATTGTGTGTGTGTGTGTGTGTGTGTGTGTGTGTGTGCGTGCGCTCAAACACTGCACCCTGGAGTGTACCACACATTTAGCAGTTGAGAAGAAGACTTTAAAACAGTGGGGTGGGGGGTGGGGAGAACCCAGTCTCTCCCATGTACCAACTTTGATGTTTGATGGCTTTGTTTAGATGGACAGGTCGATAGCAACAGCAACACTTCTGTTTCCAGGGCATACAAATCTGTCAGGGGTATTGATTATTTGGGGGATGTAGCCGTGCATTGATACTCGATAGCAATGAAGTCGCTAGGAGGGAGAAAAAGGAGAAGGGCCTTACACCTTTCAGAAGCAGGTATTAAGCATCCCAGCAGCATACATGGGGTTCCGAAAAGTTTCTGCAGACAGAGATTTCTTTCAAAAAACAACAACCAAGAACAATTCATGAACATCTGGAGAACATAGGAAGCTGAATTAAACCATTCATCCATCTTGCCCATCACCATCTATTTCATCTGCCAGTAGTTTTCCAAAGTCTTGAGCTAAACTCTTCCACAGCCATACCATGTGAGATCCTATTGACAGAAGGCATCAAGAAGTGAACCTGATGTGCTCTAAATGCGCAGAATGCTTGACCACTGAGCTATCTGTGTAAACAGCATTAACACTGGGAGAATTTAATTGGAGAATTAAGATGGCTACAGTGCTACCTCAGTTGCCAAACGTTATCCGTTCCAGAAGACAGCTCAACTTCTGAAACGTTAGACAACTGAGATGCAATTCCATTGAGAAATTGGGCTCCATTGGGCGGTTGGCAAATTCCATTGAGAAAATGGAGTAATGTTCGACTTCTGAGCATGTTCAAAAATGGAAGCATTCACTTCCAGGTTTTCAGCGTTCGGGTTCCGAATTGTCCAGCTTCCAAGATGCTCAAAACCACTGTACTTTGTTCTTTGAGGTACAGGAAAACCAGAGGGTCCTCTGCCATGGCTTGCTCAATGGTCCATTGTGCTCGCCCAGGTAGATCTCTTCGGTATGCAGATCCCTAATCCAGTGGTGGCTGGTGCCCATTGCGACTGGTGGCATGGAAGGTAGGGAGCTAGGGCTGGCTGAATTGGGGGGGGGGCTGCTCTTTCACACTGATGGGTGAGGCTCCACTGTCCTAACCCAATAAAAATGATGACTTTGGCCATGGTGAGGCAGAGAGTCATCCCAGCACAAGCCCAAGAAGTTCGTATGGCCATGTACTGCCCCATTCCTGGTTGTACTCTTTAACGAATCAATCTTATCTCTCTATAAGCCCTCGCTTTTCTTCCAAGAAAAAAATATTGCCACAATCAGCCATATCACAATCTCGAAAGAGAAGGTTGCATTTTTATTTTTTTTAAAAAAATGCTTCACACAGTAGAGGGCAGGGATAGATTTCAGGATCTACTGGTCAAGCTCTGGGTGGCTTGCAGCAGATTAGCAAAGGTTTTCACAGCAGCAGCAGCAGCAACAACAGCTCCTTCCACAAACAAAACAAAGCAGGCTGCAAAAAGTGAAGAATCGTGGGGGGGTTGGATTTTGTGTGCAAAACAATGTGATTGGGTTCATGCTGCTGCAAACAAAGATCCTGATGTGATTATTTGCTTAGAAGCACCTTGGTCTCTTTAATGCTCGCTGCATGTCTGTTGCTCCAAGTCACTACTCTGCACCTGGATCTGTTTGATGGAGTAAAAATCAAAACAGGTCCCACGAGCCTGAAGGCTGCCTTTTTATGAATGGAATACCTTCAATGAATGGAATTCATATCTCTGTATGAATGGGAGATGAAGGGAGCACAACACCTTGAGGCTTCATGGCAAGCAAGCAATCACAGCAGATGCCTTCATCCCCACCCCAAAATAAGATAGAATAATAAAATAAAATAATAACAACTATTTCTTAGACTTTAGACACTTGTTACCCAAAGGTCTCCAAGTGACATATAACTGTTTCAAAAGCATGAACATTGATACATTGCACCATTAAGAGAAGGCATACAAAACTCCACAACAGTAACTCAGTCTTGATGTCAACCACACATGGACTTCAGTGGCCAAGGTATCTTAATCCAGATACGGCAGTAGCTGGGGGACCAGACGAAGCTGATAAAAGGCACTTGAGATACTGAAGTCTCTTATACCTCTAATGACAAACATGCATTCAGGAGTACACCTAACCTATCTACCTGCTCCTTTAGAGGGAGTACAACTCCCTCCAGAATAGGTAACTGGTCTACTTTCCTGACTCAGGAACAGAGCCTCTGACTTCCCAAGCGTGTATATGCACACACAAATACACACACCAACCCCTAATAACAGCCACAGGAAGCTTGGGCAGCCCACTAATATAAACAGCACCATCTCAGTCCATCAAAGGCCTGTGGGAGGATGTTAAATATTCACATGGAACCACAAAGATGTCAATGAAAGCTTCAGGTGGAGGTTGCTGGGCAGAGAATTCCACAGATGGGGTGTCACAATGGAAAATGCCCTCTGCCATATCACCACCCTCCAGAGAGGAGAGACCTGGAAAAGTGGCTCAAAAGATCTAAGGGTCCAGGTAGGTTCACGTCAGGCAGGTGCACACAACTTTCTTTACTTTAAAAGACGGCAAGAATATTTCCCACTCACTTTTTTTTCAACTCAGTGACCTTCCCAGTGGTTATATCTGTTCCTAAACAGTTGTGCCTTCTGCACAAATATGAAAGGTGTTTGCTTCAAGTCTGGTGCTTCATCCCACCTTTGGTTCCTATGTGATCATGATCATTTCCAAGATCTGTAGATCTTATGGGGTGTCACAAGAAGCTTCTGTAAATGCAACCCGGAAGCTGACGAACATCCTTATCTTTTTGACCGGCGCATGCAGGATGTAGGATGTCAAACACTAGACTGAAGATTAGGTCTGTCTAAAATCTTAGGCAAGCTGTGCAGACAACCAGATGTTGCCGATTTATGAATCACTAAGGCTTTGTCCACAGGCAGTTGCACTTTATAAACAAACTGCTGGGCCACTGCCTTTCAGAAATCGACTTCAGCCTTCTCCACAGATCATCTGGTTTGCATGGTATGATTTTTATTTTTATTTTCGTATTTGCTGTGACACTGAGCTCCCTATAGTCAGGGACTGTGCTGAAGAGGGCTGCACTGTGGAAGAATTGTGGGAGCCACCCCCTCTTGAATCTTCCCAGGAGCAAGAGGACAGTATAGATTTCGAACAGTGGTTTGCAGAGGGACATAGTTCAGAAGGCAGAAGCTGGGAAATACTGGATGGGGAACAGCTAGGAGAAGAAGGACTGGGGGAGAGAGAGTTAACAGATTCACTGTCTCTGGAAAGCATTCATCCACTCTCCCCAAGGTCAAGAAGAGCTGAGAAAGTGGCAGAACAGAAAGCACAGAGGGTACGAGCTAAGGTTACAAGTCGTAGGAATGATGTGGGTGACTAGGGAGGTAAGGGGGTGGAACTCTTAATTGGGAGCATTCCAATTGCCATTCCTAGAAAATGGATTATTTGTTCTCTCGCTGTGATCATTAAAGTTTATAAATGGTAAGAAGACTCGTTTTCCTTTGTTCTGCTTATCTACTGTCGGAGTGGGGGGTGGTGATTCCCTGAAGCCTGACACCTATATTCTCTTTCACTAAGGATTTCCCCTAAATAAATATGATTCCCCAGAGTTTAGGACATTCACAGCATTGGGTGCCTCAAAGTACAAGGTGGCCATCATCTTAGGACTACCCCTAAAGTGGAAGAAGAGGGCATATTCTTCTAGGACCCCTCCAATGGTACAAACAGAACCATAGCAACCTGGGTCATGGCTAAATTGCTATCTTACTCTGTGGCCCAATGTTACACAGAATACCCCAGACAGAAGCTCATTGACCACAGCAGGGGCAATATTTAGACTCTACAGATGACCATTTAGGAGACATCAATTATCCAAGCGAGGCAGGGGAAACTAGGAGAGGTTTACTGGAGACAAGAGGATCAAAAGATCTACTTCACTTGGTGCAAGCTGATCTCTAGGAGGTCTCCTTGTTCCCTGCAGACAAGAACAGGGCACAAATACATACATTCCATGCTTCTCAAGGAATTTTGCTCATCTTACTGAAATGTGTTTGCCTTCCCTTGAAACTCCTCAGATGTTTATCCCATTCATTTTAAAATTCATTCATTTTAAAATTCAGTGACAACCAGAGTGGGCATAGCTCAGTGTTCTAGTACGCAGAAGGTTCAAGATTTGATTCCTGACATCTGAACAGGAATCATATGCAGTAATTGTAGAATTGGAAGTGACCCCGAAGGTCATTTATTCCAACAGCCTGCATTGCAGGGATCTCAGCTAAAGCATCCAGGACAGAGGGGCATCCAATCTCTGTTTAAAAACCTCCAAGGAAGGAGAGTCCACAACCTCCTGAGGGAGACCATTCCACGCTCAAACAGCTCATACTGTCAGGAATTTCTTCCTGGTGTTTTGTCAGAATCTCCTTTCTTGCAACTTGAAGCCATTGGTTCAAGTCCTACCCTCCAGAGCAGGAGAAAACAAGCTTGTTCCCTCTTCCAAGTGAAACCACAGAGCCTAGGGCTTGCCAATCAGAAGGTTGGTGGTTCAAATCCCCACGGCGGGGTGAGTTCCCGTTGCTCGGTCCCTGCTCCTGCCAACCTAGCAGTTCGAAAGCACGTCAAAGTGCAAGTAGATAAATAGGTACCACTCCAGCGGGAAGGTAAACGGCGTTTCCGTGCACTGCTCTGGTTCGCCAGAAGTGGCTTAGTCATGCTGGCCACATGACCCGGAAGCTGTACGCCGGCTCCCTTGGCCAATAAAGTGAGATGAGCGCTGCAACCCCAGAGTCGTCAGTGACTGGACCTAATGGTCAGGGGTCCCTTTACCTTTACCTTTATCCTATCCTAACGAGAACTAAATAGATAGAAGAGAAGAGCAGCCTTCACAAACATGGTGCTATCCAGAAGTTTTGGATTCCCGTTACCCCAAGTCAGCATGTTTGTACATGTTGGGGTTGCTGTGAGACGAAGTCCAAAACATCACGAGGGCACCAGGTTTGGGACAGCCAGTTAGACAAAACCCAATGACATGGGTTTTGACTGGGTTTCTTCCTTAGCAGTGTGAGGAGCTTGTGATGAAATTCCCCCAATGTTTCTCAAAACACAGATCCCCCCAAAAATGTTGCTTTTGGTGGATTTTCTTCACAACTCAACCAGGAACGGAATGGGAATTTTCAGAGGAAGCAAACCCCTGGTTCCCCAATTGAGAGGTTTGAGATAGAATGTAAATTTATTCACATTTTATTGATTTAATCAGCTCAAATGCTGATTATTAGTGGATCAAGCCTTTTTAATTGGCTGGCATCAGACAGCTACATGGATCTTTCAGAAACAGCTTGTGCTTTTGATTTCCGACCCCCATCCCAGCCCCTTAGCAGAAACCTCACTGCAAAGCAGCATAAGCTGAACAGTTCGGCTCATGCACTGACTCGCCCCTTATCAAATGAGAAGTGAGGAACACTGATTCAAGTGACGCTGCACCTTTGCAGAGATCTGTATGTCCTACAAGTAACCTTGCATCACGCCAGTGTGCGTGTGTGTGTGTGTGTGTGAGAGAGAGAGAGAGAGAGAGAGAGAGAGAGAGAGCACAGCTTTACAGAAATATTGGAAAGCAGCTTCCAGAAAAACATTCCCAGAAAACAGAAGCAATGCTTCCCCATCAAGAAAAGGACACATGACCAAATAGCACAGAGGTGGGGGGGATTATAAGCCGGCCCCCGCCTCATTTTACTGCCAGCTGCCCTTCCCTTCATCAACAACCCCTAAAAAAGATGCATGGAAACGTAAGCCTTCAAATGATACCAGAAAGAAAGAAAAAAGAAAGGCATCATTTTTTTAAAAGGATAGTATTTTGGGGAGTGGGGGGGAGGCTGCAAGGAAGACCTCCCCCCTGGCTTGAGCGACTTTATCTCCTGTAACCATTAAACCCCAGATGCATACAAATTTATTGTGTACAATATAAATAGGTAGCAAGGAGAAAGCCGGCACAGGAAACTATATTGAAAATGGTTGTGTGTGATGGGAGACTCTTTGAAAGGATGGGGGGTTCATGATTTTGTTTTTTTGTTTGTTTTTAAAAGCCAACATCCACCTGAAATTGCACCCGCCACCCAAACCCCAACAGCTAGACATCTGCTGCATTTTTCGGACTGGCGATGTTGGCAGAACGGTGGCGGAAGGGGAAGGTGCCGTCAAAATCTTTAATCTGGCTGGAGGACTCTCCCCTGCTCTCTCTCTCTCCCCCCCCCAATCCCTCCTCGACCACATTAGCAGTTCTGTCTCCTCGGGCCGTTTGCATTCCCGTCACGTTTCTGCTGCTCTTTCCCAAACAGTCCTGCTGCAAAATATTAGTGAAGCACAGAATGCGATGCAAGAGTTTGCTGCAGCTCGTTCTTGGCACCGGTTCAGCTTTTTGTCTTTCGCCCTCCGCACCGCCGCTTCCCTTCGAAGCTCCCCAAAAGCAAGGGAGCGGGAGGAGGAGAAAACAATAAATGAAAAACCGAGCCACCCTTGGGCTATGGAACGAGAGGCGTGGCCCCTTCACCTCCACATCCCTCCTCCCTCTTTCTGCCACTCTCCCCACAACAGCAAAAAAATGTGCCGCAACATAAACGGTCGCTGCAGCCACCTGACAGCCCATTTTCCTTCGCTCGCAGTCACCCCATCGATGGCCACCTCTTTAGGTTTTGCTCATCTATATTTTCCGGGACAAGAATGAAACCTCTGATTTCTCCAAATGTATTTCTCACCTTCTTCCTCATCTAGTTTTCTTTCTTCCTTTTTTTAACGTTATGGGAGACAGCAAAAGAGTAGCCGTCTCTTTTTGTCTCGCTCTTTGCGGGGGG
Organism: Podarcis filfolensis; assembly: GCF_964270895.1. Classification (NCBI taxonomy): domain Eukaryota; kingdom Metazoa; phylum Chordata; class Lepidosauria; order Squamata; family Lacertidae; genus Podarcis; species Podarcis filfolensis. The sequence goes on along the minus strand of NC_139613.1, from coordinate 7,778,336 downwards.
GAGCACAGACACACAGCTGCACCTAAACAGCCCCACAATATTGGAATTTGGCGCTTTTGTTGTTGTTGTTCATGTGCCAGGGTAAATGCCAGGCACCACTGATGCGCCGTGAAGGCACATGCATGTTCAAAAGCACACTGGGATTTGTTTAGATGGCACCTTCCTTCTCCTTTATTCCAAACAGATATGGGGGAAAGGGTTTGCCTCCCGCCGTACTCTGCTCTCACCCTGCAGTGCCAAACAACAAGAGAAACCAAAGAGAATTCACACAAAGATGGCACGGAGAGCCGTCACCAACTTCATTTCCAGCTCGTCAGCGGAGTTTGGCAAGGAGCCCTCTTTCGAGTCTGGCATCAACGTTGTTTCAGTCCCTCTACATCCCTCCCTCTTTCATTTAAGCATTCGGCGGCGTGCCCCCTTACCTTTTCTCCCCCAAAGATGGGGACTTTTCCTACACCTCGCACCCAAATCCGCCTGAAAATCCGAGGCAAAGCCCGTCAGAGGCTGAACGAAACAGGATGCAACGTTCCAACGAGTTAAGAATTAGGACATGCGTGTACACAACCTATTTCGTTCTCTGAAAGCAAGGAATCTATTGACCCTGTGTGCAGACCAATGGGACTTAGCTCTCGGTAGTAAGAGAGGATGGAAGAAGGCTTGTGTGGAGTGGTGAGGAAAACCGTACGGGCATTCAAAGGAATAGATTGTGTTCTGATCCGCACATTCGTCCTGGAGGTGCAGATCCGCTCAGCTCATGCTGGAATTCAGCGAAATCCAATTCCTCAGTCATCCCTATGGGTGAGCTCATTCAAAATCAGGCCTCAGCGTTAAAGTGTCGGCATACATAACTTCCTATTCCAAGCCCCTCATTCTTAAATTCAGTGTGGTTACTAATCCTTTGCAATATGTTTCTGTTTTCTTTGCAATGCTGGTTTTTCCTCAAGTGATAAACCTGCCTCAGGCTGTTTATAGAAGTGTTGAAGAACTGAAGCATTTATTTTTTTTAACAAAATGAAGGGGGGGAAAGAGGGTGTGTATGCTCTCACAAGCGTAATAAAGTATCTAGACAGGATTGCATATAAGGACATTACTCCCACTTTGAGAAAACTGTGTAAGGCTGACTCGTTTATTTTGGATGTGGGCCAGAGCAGATGGATCCTTTGCTAAATCTGCCATTTCTTCAAAACTGGTATGGAAGTCAGTTTTACGAACAAGATTCTGTGCATTGTATCTAGATGGGGGCGGGGAAGGAACTGGGTTCCCTTCGCACTGAAAAGGTGAACCTACGTAATTCATACTTCCCGAAAAAATACATAAACAGAAAGGCAGCCATCCTTTGGTATGCACACTCTCCGAATTTTGCAATGCATTTTGCCAGTCAGGCAAGGCGAATTATACTATGATAGAATGTACATCAAGATGTAAAGGTAAAGGGACCCCTGACCGTTAGGTCCAGTCGTGACCGACTCTGGGGTTGTGGCGCTCATCTCGCTTTATTGGCTGAGGGAGCCGGTGTACAGCTTCCGGAGCATGTGGCCAGCATGACTAAGCCTCTTCTGGCGAACCAGAGCAGCGCATGGAAACGCTGTTTACCTTCCCGCCAGAGCGGTACCTATTTTTTATATATAATAAGTTTTTATTAAATTTTCTTTTACAAATTAATCAACACAACCATGTTCTCAAATTTCCAGTTTTTGTACTTCCACCAGCTCCTCCACCAATCATCCATATTTTCTATTTGTTACGCATTTACGATATCTTATATTGCCAATTAATATTATCCTTTCATCTCTATTTCTTTTTACAATACATCTTTAACTATCACAAAGCCTCTTTAAAACCGACTAACGTTGTCTGTTCATCACATATATTTTTCAGATAATCCGTAAACTTTCCCCAGTCCTCGATGAACTTGTGATCCTTTTGGTATCTAATTTTCCCAGTCATTTTGTCCAATTCTGCGTAGTCCATAAGTTTCATTCGCCACTCTTCAAGTGTCGGTAGTTCCTCTTGTTTCCATTTTTGGGCAATTAATATTCTTGCCGCTGTTACTGCATATTGAAAGAGTTTATAGTCCCTTCTGTTAATCTCTCTTCCTGTTATTCCTAACAGAAAGGCTTCTGGTTTCTTTACAAATGTATATTTAAACATCTTTTTCAACTCATTGTATATCATTTCCCAGAAGCCCTTAACCTTATTACATTCCCACCACATATGAAAGAATGAACCTTCTTTCTCTTTACATTTCCAACACTTATTACATGTTTTGAACATTTTTGCTAACTTAAGCGGTGTAATGTACCATCTATATACCATTTTCATAATATTTTCCTTTAACGCCGTACATGCAGTAAATTTCATATTTTCATTCCATACTTTTTCCCAATCAGCCAGTTGTATATTATAACCAAAGTCTCTGGCCCAATGTATCATAACCGACTTAATCTCCTCATCCTTTGTTTGCCATTCCAATAGCATTTTGTACATTTTTGACATTATCTTAAAATCGTTATTTATTATCTCTGTTTGAAATTTCAATTCTTTTTCTATATATCCCCTCTCTTTAAAGTCCTTTTTGAACATTTCATTTACCTGAAGATAATGCAACCAAACAAACACATAATCTTTAACTTGTTCATATGGCTTCATTTTCCATTTCTCCCCCTCTTTAATTACTAAGTCTCCATAAGTAATCCAATTCCCTCTCATATTCATTTTCTTTACACTCATAACCTCTAATGGAGACAACCAGTGTGGGACTTTAGGTTCCAATATATTTTTATACCTGTCCCATATTTCTATTATGGAGCTCCTAAAGGTATGATTCTCAAAACCCTTGTGACTTTTCTTCTTCTCCAGCCATAAATAAGCGTGCCATCAGAGTGGTACCTATTTATCTACTTGCACTTTGACGTGCTTTCGAACTGCTAGGTTGGCAGGAGCTGGGACCGAGCAATGGGAACTCACCCCGTCATGGGGATTTGAACCGCCAACCTTCTGATCTGCAAGCCCTAGGATCTGTGGTTTAACCCACAGCTCCACCCGCATCCCATACATACCATATCCAACTGTATTGTCTTTTGTCCCCTCCCCCACCAGAAAACCGCCATACATTTGGGATGTCCAAGAGACCTTCAGGCTTTTGGGAGACCATTTCTGCATCTGCGTTCATGCATGACTTCCACCACCTTAATTTGCAAGCTTATAGATACACTTCCGCAAACCTCAGAACATAGAAACCACGACCCTGTTTTTTGGGGGGACTCCATTTCACCCCTAAGCACATGGGTGTTTTGGTCAGGGGTACTAAGTAATCGATTTTGTGTTATGATCTCATACGTTATTCGTAGGACTATTTCTGCACCCAACCTGTATTGACAGCGAAATCAGGTAGACCATGAGCAGAGATGAACCCGGTTCTACCTCAGCTTGCTCGCTGGTTTCTCCTCAGAGGCAATGGGTGTAAGAAAGGAAGGGACACAAGGAAGTTGAGCCAAACTTGTTCACAGTTCTTTGCAAACTGATTTACTTCAATAGCACTGGATTTTCCAGATTATTTCCCAACATACCTTGCAAAAATGCTGGCTCATACTTTTACACCGTCTTCCCCTCCCCTCACTCTCAATGGGCTTCACACTTTCTGACTGGCTATATAGCATTGTGTAGACAAACAAACAACCCCCTGTGTTGCAAAATATGAGTCAGCAATATCAAAAGCAACACGATATATAGCATTGTGACAAAGAGATCTCAAGTCAGTTGTGTGGGTTTCTTTTTCAATTGACCAAGCAATAAATTAAGGCCTCAATCCTGGAATCCTGCATCCCTTGAAGTGTGTCCCATTGAATTCAGATTCAGATAATTCTAGCTGACATCCACAGAATGACACTGTGCATCTGTAACAGTGCATATGGATAAAAACCCCAAAACAGTTCTGTTTTTTTTAAGAAGTTCTTTTTTCTAGATGATGTACACAAGTCTCAGTTGACAACATCTTAGTAGAGGCATTCACTTGTTGTCCAACAGAAGTAAGAACACCTATTTTAAACTTACTGCCCATGATTTTTGTAAGCACTTGTATTAAAAACCTTTAAAAAAATATCCTTGATTAATTAGGGACACCTTTCTGTTCAGTCAAAAGGTTTTTAATCAATTCATCTGATTAACTGAGTAGGCAGTGCAGAATGAATTACCATGCAATCCCATTTCCTTGTTGTTTGGAATCACCCTTGATGATCAACTGGGGCAAAGGGTGGGGAAGCCAGCAAATGGTCAATAAATGCTTCTGCCATACACCATTTTCTTGCATTGAGCTTCATGTAACCTGTCCTAAGACCACACGAAAATTTTGGAAGTCTTTTAAAGTTATAGAAATCTCCCCCCCCCTTCCTTCTTTTTACAAAATTGTATCTGTATGAACATAAATGACAATTTGTTATTATATTCGTACAGAAGAAGTGTATAAAATTATGTACTTGTTTTTCCTTATCTTCCTTTTCTTTCTTCTTCATTCCAGCTATGGTATTGAATATTGTTGTATATATAGACTTCTCTTTTTTAAAAATTGAAACTAATAAAGATTATTAAAGACCACACAGGGAAGAGCAGGCTCTGAACGCATATAAATATGAATATTTCCAACCTGAAAATGGAAACCACAGCCAATTCAACTGGGAAGGGAAACCCACTCAGTTCCAATGCTATCGATTATTGTTCTGTCATCTTCTTATGTTTATCACGCAGGGTGATCATTATGCACAGGAAATTGCTTTTTTAAAAAAGCTGGAGGTAGTATTTGTGTAAGCAGTTCCCCCCTTCTCCAAAGAGATCTGGCCATGAGCATAAAATTCAGCCAGTCACTCTGCACAGGTGCAAAGCTCATCTTCCAAAGCCATGCGGTATGTCGGAAGGAGGGCAAGAAGGTCATCATAACACTGGTTTGCCAAGGAAGCTATTTAAAAAGGGGAACATTGACCCTGCTTGTTTGACATCCAATCTCCAAATTCGTCCTCACTTGCAATGCACCAGAGACACAGGCCCCGCATCAGGAAGCCAGAGGTGCCTGTTTCTCATCTAAGATTACATACAGGGTAGGGGAGTCTCTCCATTACTGGTTTTAAACTAGAATTTGTCAGGCCAAATTGCACAGGTGGTCGGTCAGACCGCTCCTGTCATTGCTTACCCAGGGATCATTGATTTCCCAGCAAGGCTGAGAACAAAACCACTATCAGGCCGATGAGTAAACAGCCCGCCGGTTCAAAGAATGTTGCAAAACCATTGGTGCACCCATTGCTAGTTTTAGACAGATTTTTGTTTGCACCATGGCTTCCATGGGTACTTAAGTGGTTCGCAAAGCCCCATTCACTCTGGGGTCACAAATTCTTCCCTAGGCTTCATTCCTGCTCTCATTTTGCAAAAATTGTCAGGTGGAAGTAATATCTAATGCTATCCTCCTCCACCCAAAAATGGAACTAGAAGCTATTGTCCCAAACTGGTTTGAAGTCCATATGGTGATATCGGTTTCATAGTTTTTGATCTCGCAATATATTGTGAATCACGATGTTTGTGTGGGTGTATGTGCTATGCAAAAATCACAATGCGGGAGAAACTGTGAATTCAGACATTGCGATATATTGGTATATCACAATGGTTAGCTGGTAATTTATTACAAAGTCAAAAGCTAGGTATCACCCAGGCATATGGGACGCTAAAATGAAACGATATATTCTGCAGATGGAGGAACGAGATCCACGAGCAAATTCCCCTGTCAACCTTTGAAGACGAATAAAATTTCTTTACCCCAATGCCCAACTCCCCATGTGTTTGTGAAAAATCACATTTTGATGGACGGCTGACAGTAGGTTGGACAGAGTGCCCTTCAAAATATTTCCCCAATCCACCTGGGCCTTTGGGGACAAGGAATGGGAGTTCAGTCAAGCTGAATGACTGGGGTTCTAGACGCCAGGTAAACCTTCTCAGATGAAACTATATGCACAAATGACCCCTTCCTACAGATGTTTGCAGTCTTATGCATATGCTCTATGTACAGACTTGGGGGAGCACACACAACACTAGGGCAACTCAGTTCCTGTGTTGTTGAACGCCAGAGCAAAGATCGCCCAAACAGTGCATGACCAGAATATGGAATGGAGGTTTGTGGCATATCTGCGTAACAGTAGGTGAGATTGGCTGAGGGACTGGGGAGGGGTGGGGGTTGTTGTTTTTAATGAGAAACTACCTAATTTATACTTCTCAAGCTAGTATCTGAAAAAAAAACACTACTATCCTTCAAAATTCACCCCGCTCTGAATTTTGAGGCACAGTTTTCCAGTCAAACCATGGGTGACGCGTGCATACGTCAATGTGCACATTGGTGGAAAACGATAGAAAGACATGTGTTACATAAAGGGAAATTGTTTGTAAAAATGGGTATATTCAGAGCAATTGCTTTGCAAATGTGTGTATATGAGGAGAAAGGCACATTAAACTGCAGGTGGGTTGGGTTTTTTAATGCAAATTGGCACAAAAATGTGGTGAACTGGATTTAATGTTGAGGAAGTGAAAAACTTAATTGATTGATTGATTGATTGATTGATTTTCTATACCACCCTTCAAGAATTCACTCATCCTGGGCATGGCCAATGGCTCATTTTAATAGAATCTGATATTAACTGGTTATTAGTTATTAATGTATTGTTTATTTTCATTGCGCAGCCTGAGCTCTAGCTGGAGTGGCAGGACAAATGCAGAAATCTACTACTACTACTACCACCACTCCGTGCACCAGTTTTCCTTCTTCCTCTCCTCTGTTTGTTAGCACAGCCAGAGAGAAAAGAATCCCTTGTCACCGGGCGGCGAAGAAGGCTTCACTCCTTGAGTAAACCCTCGATTTTCAGTTTGAATTGCAGCTGGGCTTCAGCATAAATAAACTGACAAAGAGCTACCGGCTCTTCCCCGTCGGTAACGGTTGAGGGAAACGGCACTTCGATTTGACTAGACAAAGCTGTCCAGTGTATGGGGTGACCTTTAGCCCCATCCTTGGCGCAACACAACTCTCTCCGTGTCTGCTGCCATCCGCAGGGACTCGGAGGACGAACATGGCTGCCAGAATAATCAGGGCATTGCTTAATGACAGACCCTTGAACAAGCTTGTTGATTATGCGCTGGCAGAAACAGGGCCTCAGATTCTGAAGGCAAACTGGGTGGGGAGGGGGGGAGAGAGAGGAAGGCTCCTCGCCCCTCCAAAGCTCACAAAGCGGTTGGATCACACATGTGTGGCAGGGAAGGATTCGGTTATTTTGTGTAGGACGGATCTGTTTTTTCTCATCCCCTGCAGACGAGGATAAAGCAAAGCAAAGCAAACACACTTAAAGAGGAAGGAGGTTCAGAATCCAGATTGCCCACAGGTGATTCACAGAAATTGTGGAATTTCTGCCAGCGCAGTGTGCTCTTAAAACAACAACAACCAAGACTCAAAGACAGAGACACCAAGTGCTGCACAACATAGGGGAGGGCTTGTCATGTGTGTGTGATGTCACTGTGGCGAACACACAGGGTCCCTGGACGTTTCACCATCTATTGATCCCTGTGCCACCACTTTATTTCTCGCTGCCACCACCCAGGCCCTACCTGGGACAATACTGAGTCCAGTCAGGGTTAAATTGGAACATAAACTTCTGTTTATTTATTGCAGTTTAACAAGCGTGTGGTTTCATAAATGGTATCGGTCAATTACGTTCATGGGGTGCCTATCCAGACCTATAACTTCCGCTCCCTGCTCTCACTCACTAAACCACCTCTCAGATATTTACTTGTCTTCCTAGCTCCTAACTGTTCCTGGCTCAGCTTATTTCGCTACGCTAACTCAACCTACCCCCAGACTCTATCCCAATTCACTCCCACTCCAACCAACTCCCAACGAACTCTTTAACAAACTCCTCCCTTTGAACCTCCCAGAGCTGGTTTTATAGTCCCTCTGACTCCACCCCCCTGGGTCCTGATTGGGTAAGCTGTTTAACTATTTCACCTCCAGCACTCTCATATGTTAACGTCACAGTCACGTGTGTAGGGAGGAGACCATGAGGCCCTCCACCACTGTGGGGAGACCCGACGAGACCCTCTGGCACTGTGGGGAAGCCCAGTGAGAATCCTTGCTGCCATGAGGAGGCTGCCCAGCCCCTCAATATTGGGGGGGGGAGCTCTGCCCTATTCCCACATTCTTTGAGGGAGCTGAGCTGTCCTCAGCCCCACAGAGCTGGGATGTATGCTTTAAAATATTCTAAATTAAATCACTTTGTGGTGCCTTCAGAGTGTACAGGTGAGGTAGGATAGCTGAACGTGTGGCTGCTGGTGCTAGAATAGCAGAATTGTAGAGTTGGAAAGGAGACACACACACCCAGGTCATCTTGTCCAATACCCTGCAATGCAGGGATCTCAGCTCAAGAATCCATGACAGATGCCCTTTCCATCTCTGCTTGTTGTTGTTTAGTCATTTAGTCGTGTCCGACTCTTCATGACCCCCTGGACCAGAGCACACCAGGCACTTCTGTCTTCCACTGCCTCCCGCAGTTTGGTCAAACTCATGTTGGTTGCTTCGAGAACACTGTCCAACCATCTCGTCCTCTGTCGCCCCCTTCTCCTTGCGCCCTCCATCTTTCCCAACATCAGGGTCTTTTCCAGGGAGTCTTCTCTTCTCATGAAGGGGCCAAAGTATTGGAGCCTCAGCTTCAGGATCCGTCCTTCCAGTGAGCACTCAGGGCTGATTTCTTTCAGAATGGGTAGGTTTGAACTTCTTGCAGTCCGTGGGACTCTCAAGCGTCTCCTCCATCACCATCATTCCATCTCTGCTTAGAAACCTCAAAAGAAGGAGACTCCATCACCTCCTGAGGGAGACCGTTCCACTGCTGAACAGGACCATAGCAACAGGCCTAGGAAGCTGCTTTATACAGAGCCACGGTCCATGTAGCTCAGTGTTGCGCACACTGACTGGCAGCATCTCTCTGGGATTTTAGGCAGCTCGACCTGGAGAAGCTGGGGAATGAACCAGGCACCTTCTGCGTGCAAAGATGCTCTGCCACTGAGCTACATACAGCCCTTTCCTTAAAGGTCAACGGCACGCGCAGTACCAAGAGTTAGAGCAGTAAGAGGCTGTTCAAGAGAAACGGATTGCCCTGTTGCTAGTTGGCCATACAAAAACTCGAGAATATGAATGAGGGGAAGAGCACCATACTCATTGCTCATTTTCTGGGTCATCAGATTTCTTGCCCCGCCTCTTTACCGCTGGGCCATGGGGAGCCTCATCCCTGAAATTGGGTTGACACAATCCCATGCTTCGTGTCTAGATCAAGAATGGCTGGCCGAAAAATAGCTCTTGCATCTGAACTCTGCAGGTGCCATGGCTCAAGGGTAAACATGTCGTGATGCGGGAAGACAGAAGGCTCTTTCAGCCGGACTGTGGTTACTTGAGAGGTGAGAGCATCGTTTATTTGCTTATAGATTTGACTTAGCGTGCACACAGGGGGCCAAGTGTTACATCAAAACAACGTCTGCATCCTCCCAGAAAGCAGTTTTCTGGAATGCTAGCCTTGCGTCTGTTCCATGCAGAGATGCTTGTTGGCCATGACAATGGTGCATTGGACATCAGCATCAAATTATACCCTACCCACATCAGCACGCAACTCCCCTTTCCCACCGAAGCTGAGTGTGCAGCCACAGGTGGAACCAACAATGTGCGCAACGATGCTGGAGGGGCGTGGCTTGTGGGTTCGACTCTCCTCCACAGCCTGAGATGGTACCCACTCAGCTGAACAACCCCTGGAGCATCCTGCTATCAAGTTCTGCTTGAAATAGAACAACGTTCTCTCATTGCCTCTCCTGCCACTGAATTAGCAATTGGAGCAGCCAGGAGGGAACATCTTTCTGCAGCAGGATTTGGCCCAGATGTGCCCCAGTCGAAGTTCCCAAACAGAGAAAATGACAACTAGAGATCTGATCCAACAAGAGTTCTGATCAGAAGAAAACCAAAAGTTTTGCAAAATGCTCGCCGCACATAGAAAAGTCACAAATACCTCAGAGTTACTGTGGGTTCGGTTGCAAACCACTGCAATAAAGTGGATATCACAATATAAGTGAATCATAATATGAGTCACACTGATTTTTTGTTGTTTTCCAGAGCATATAAAATTGTGTTTACACTATACTGTAGTCTATTAAGCTAGGCCACTCTGCCTGCAGGGTTTTCCATAATACACTGGGGGGGATTGTGTTATTGTGTGGGTATTTATACAGTAGTACCTCGGGTTAAGAACTTAATTCATTCTGGAGGTCCGTTGTTAACCTGAAACTGTTCTTAACCTGAATCACTTCATTAGCTAATGGGGCCTCCCGCTGCCGCCGCGCAATTTCTGTTCTCATCCTGAAGCAAAGTTCTTAACCCGAGTTACTATTTCTGGGTTGGCGGAGTCTGTACCCTGAAGCGTATGTAACCTGAAGCGTATGTAACCCGAGGTACCACCGTATAGAGATGTCAAAGAGAACAACAATGATCAGACTTTTAGACGACATCTGAAGCAGCCCTGTTTAGGGAAGCTTTTAATGTTTGATGCATTACTGTATTTTAATATTGTTTTGGAAGCCGTCCAGAGTGGCTGGGGAAACCCAGCCAGATGGGCGGGGTATAAATAAATAAATTATTATTATTATTATTATTATTATTATTATTATTATTATTATTGAAGTCTTCAATCATTTGACCTTCTGACATGGCACCACTGTGGAACAGGCAGAAGATGTGGGACTTCTGTTTATTTCCTTCGGCTCGGAGCAGCTGAAAGAGTGCACCTTGAGATTGCTTGGCAACTGTGCAAGGGTCAGTTTCTCTTCCACAAAGAGCAACATGGTGGCAGAAGTGACTCATTCCAACAGGTTCCCATGTGATGTGCAGGCTCTCTGAACCCCTTCTAAGTTACTCCTGATCCCTAAAGCACTCTTCCGGATTCAGAAGTGCCGTGAGCAAGATCCCAGAGCGCTAACTACGCTCTGAGCTCTTTCCAAAGCCAGAGACGTATACTCACTTACTCACCAGCAGGGAAGCCTGCCAGAAGTTGTACAACCTGCAGATTTTCATTGCATTAATTCATTCTGAAGTGAAGCGGGCTTTCCTCTTGAGCCTGGAGTAGACGGCAATTAATTAAGAGCCGTTTCTTTCTCTCTTTCCCCCACCGATTGGATTAAAATAAATGAAATAGCAAGAGGAGGGATGGGCTTGGCTGGAACCATGTCTGGGGCAGAGATCTACTCTCCAGCCTGCAGTCCCTGGTAGCTGCTGCAGCAGCAGCACCTCCAATGCATGGATTGAGCCATATTGAAACACAACTCTGTGTTCTTAGGAGCTGCTGCATCTCACCCCTTTATAGGCACAGCCGAGAAAAATCCTAAGGCTTCTCGCAGAAGCCGTGGGCTGGTGATAATGGCAACACACTTTCCAGCTAAATGTTGGAGGAATTGGACCTTACCACTAATGAGCACAAGGTAGGGAATTAATTGAAAGAGGCACCGTGTAATAGATCCTTCTTTCCTGGAACTCTTAATAGTCCCAAAGTGGAAGTGGAGACCCCGTGAGGATGGGGTGGGGGAGAGAGAGAAGGATAAACCAAGCAGAGAATTGCCGAGAGAAGACGTTGCTGTTGTTGTAAAAACTGTTTTGAAAAGGTAACCAAATAAAAGAGTGAAATTCAGCCAAGGACTCTGCTACATTAGTAAAACAACAACAACAACAACAGTGTTTTAAATGTATTATAAACATGCAACACCAGAGGGCACTGTAGAGCACAAAACTTTTCTATGTGATTTTACATAGGGTTTTTTTCTGTTATAACATTTTAATTTGTAACTTATTTATAGCAGGTTTTTCCTGTGTGTAGATCCCCCCCAAGTGTTCATTGAAACCAATGCTTTTAAATACTTGTCTATTGATTTCAGTAGGTCTGCTTTGAGTATGATGATTTCCCACCTTAATTTACCTGCCAAGCAGTCCTCTTGAAAGCGGCCAGGGGTGCGTGAGTGTGTGTGTTTTAGAATAGGCATTCAGTTATTGAGTGATGCTGCTCAGACGCGGCCAAGCATACCACCAACCTGTGTAGACACCTATAGCCCTTCTTACACTTCCCCATCGCTATAAACTTCTGGAGAAGATTGGGAGAAGTTGGCAACCTATCCTTCAGGGATGCTTCTCCACTATTATGGACTGACTAAGCAGGAGCTCTGAGCTCCAGGATTCCCCAGAGACCAGGATTCGAAAGCCAGTGCTCCAGAGCAAGTTCTCCACATCTGGGATTCACACTGAACCCCAACTTGCAAAATGCGGGGAAGGAATCTGAACATAAACAAACCATGACTGAGAAAGCCTTAGCTCTTGGGGGTTTTCATCCTGGCTTGCCCTGCTCTCTATCTTATGCATTGCTGACCTCTCCACACCCCAAGCCCAGAGTTGGAATGTATAAACAGATGCCTCCTTCTTCTGTGACCAGGGAAGCAAAAGTGGGTTTCAAAGCCTTTCTCAAGATGGTGAAGCAAACAGGATACCTAACAGGGGATGATCTCAACAGGTGCTAAGGAACAATTTTACTTTTGTTATATAGCCAGAAAAACGTGTGTGTGTGTGTGTCTGTACACACCTGGAAAGGCCAGAAGCTGAATCTCAATTTTATTTTATATATATATATATATATATATATATATATATATATATATATAATATTGCATGAAAATTTCTGTGTAAGTAGTATTTCATCCCAAAATATATGTATAGAAATTTGCCATTTAAATATTTCCATGTACACATTTTTTAGCTGAGAGCCATATCGCAAAAGTCAGAGAAGTGCAAAATTCAACGGATAATTGCATTGCCATCTGCACATTGGTCTGAGGGGAGCAGGTTAGGTTAGATTTCTATAGGAACTCACAGAAATCAATCTCCCCAAGAATCTCTAACACACACACACACACACACACACACACACACACACACACACGTGGTTTGTTCTGTGCTATCTTCCTAAACCATGTTTACGGGACATTTTCTAAAAAGTGCTGCTCTATCCTACATCTGTGGAAACACAGAGGGCAGGAACCAGCACCCATGGTGGCTAGGAATAGATACAGTGGTCCGAAACTGATTAATTAAAACATGCATTTTACTTTATTCTTTTATGCACAGGGGAGAGGTTTGGATCGATGAAACGAGTGGCAAAAAGCAAACCATGTGATCCTTGGCCTCTCCATTACAGCAGGACTGTTAGCGGCGATTGCCACGTAACCTAATACTGGTTTTCCCACAAGCCCTGGGAATTTCTGGCACAGGGGAGCTGCCTGGCAGGGCTGTTCTGATATGCCTCCAAGGCTGTTTTAGACACACATGTGTTTCGACTTCAGCCGCTCTTGTCATGAGACCAGAACGGCCCCTCCAATGTAACGCCGCCACATGTGACCGGCAAACTCCACCTGCTGCTGTTTCCAGCAGCAATCAATGGAAAGCAATTGGGGAGGGGGCTCCCGACAAAGCAATTCCCCCTTATTGTGAGGAGCTGGAGGAGAATGCGCTAGCCGTTTCTGGGAAGATGTGCATTTTACCACAATTTGGGTGCAATTTCGACAACACCCTGGAAAGGGGAGAAAAAGCAGTGAAAACTGGCTCGCAGACCTTTCCACCGCTACAGGCTTTATCGGTTATTTTCAGGAGTCGTTACGCTGCTGTAGAGATTTCACACGCTCGGGGCAAGTGTGGGGGAGAAGATTAACCTCGCCTCCTGTCCAGTGCAAATGACGTTTGTCAGCTGCTATAGGCTACGGAGGCCAAATCTCACTAATACCATTTCTCTTTCCTTCCTTCCTTCCTTCCTTCCTTCCTTCCTTCCTTCCTTCCTTCCTTCCTTCTCCTGCTTTGGAGCCTAGGACCTGAACCAATGGCTTCAAGTTACAAGACAGGAGATTCAGACTAAACATCAGGAAGAACTTTCTGACTGTAAGAACTGTTCAACAATGGACCGGTCTCCCTCAGGAGGTGGTGGACTCTCCTTCTTTGGAGGTTTTCAAGTAGAGGTTAGATGGTCATCTGCCATGGATGTTTTAGCTGTGATTCCTGCATTGCAGGGGGTTGGACTAGATGACCCTCGGGGTCACTCTGTTGTAAACAAAATCTGCCCTTCTTCCCTTATGGGGTATCCAAGAGCCCATATAGAGTCCTTAAGTGGGTTCCTTACTGGTAGGAGAAAACAACAGATGCCAACCAGAGAATATTGAGAAGCTCAAGACCACCCTTCCATACATCACACATACATCACAGAAGGGGCGCAACCCAAGACCACCCCTCACAAACATCATACCTACATCACAGAAAAGGTGGTCTACAACAGAAATTTGAATGTTGTTCTTTTTCCTGTCTGCCAGGTTATCTGGTAATGCCTTATTTGATTCCCTTTCCTGGTAGTCTGGCTATTCCTTTGAGATGGTGATTTCCCAATTCCTGAGACAATGGGAAGGTTCCCTCACCCCCTTCCTCCTTGCAGAGAAAACATTTGGTCAGTTTGGGAGTCAAAATGGTTTCAGGACTGTATTCCTGTGCTGCTCCAGACATAGGTAAAGGGAAAGGGACCATGACCATTAGGTCCAGTCGTGACCGACTCTGGGGTTGCAGCGCTCATCTCGCTTTATTCGCGAAGGGAGCTGGCGTACAGCTTCCGGGTCATGTGGCCAGCATGACTAAGCCGTTTCTGGCGAACCAGAGCAGCGCATGGAAACGTCGTTTACCTTCCTACCGGAGCAGTACCTATTTATCTACTTGCACTTTGACGTGCTTTCGAACTGCTAGGTGGGCAGGAACAGGGACAGAGCAACGGGAGCTCACCCCGTCGCGGGGATTCGAACCGCCGACCTTCTGATCGGCAAGTCCTAGGCTCTGTGGTTTAACCCACAGCGCCACCCGCATCCCCCAAACATGTGGTTTATATATTTATGTATGTGCTTGGTTGGTACATTTATGAACATTTATTATACATATAAGACCTTAATTTTTTTTTTACACCTCCCAACTCTACAATTCTGTGATTCTGCACACAGTCACACCCCTGGTCCATTTGGTCAACCTCTGGCAGTGGCTCTCCTGGATTTTGAGGAGGAGATATTCCCAGCCCTGCTTTGAGGTTCCAGGTGCTGAACCTGTGATGCACCTGTATTCAAAACAGGTGCTCGACCACCAAGCCACAGCCCTTCCGTACAAATGTGCCGACGCAGCTTTCTGCCGAGCACATGAGAATCACAGAAGGCCAACTGCCACTCGCACCCAGACGCTTTAAATGTCCTTTTATAAAAGCAGAGATGTGCTAAATCTTTCTTGCGTACAGACGCAAACGATATAAAATGCAGAGTCGGCAGGAAGCCTGCGGGTCTGTTTTTTTTTAATGAAAAAAAAATCACATTGTTTGCAGCAGCCCCTTCGGCATATGATCCACCCGGCAAACTTGTGCAAGGGAACCGCAGTTTCTCAGATGCTAATGAGTTGGCGAGGATGGGAATGAGTGAGTCGGGCAGCAGGTGCTGCTTCAGCAATAAAACACTGAGGACCATCAATGGTTTCCAGACAAAAGGAGAGAGCCTTTTGCATCCCGGCGGCTAAGCAGAAATGGCCTGAAAGCTTCAACCCAAACGGAAAAAACCAAACCCAACCACTATGGATATCAGCTGGGAAAATTCTACATTTTCCTAAAGCTCCCCCCCCCCCCACATAGACACACACACTCAAATGGCCCCAGTTAAAAGCTAACCAGATTCCAGAGGTTGGATGGCTTCCAAACAAATTAAAGGAGCAATTCCTCCTTCTCAGCTGGTAGGGCCAAGGATTAAGACAAATGGGATAAAAGGGAAATCTCTGTAAAGGACTTACTGAGTGGACAATGGAAAAGCAGCATGAGCTGTGGAGATAACAAGCACTAATCAGCCCCTTCATTGCCTTCTTATTCCACATTTTAACAGGAGTTCTGATCAGTCCCTGCTATAATCTTCAGGCAGCGGAAGCCAAGGGAAGCACCAGCAAAGAGGTGCCAGACACTTCGGAACAATAGAGCGAACATGTCTGCTGACTGCCTCTCTCGCTGTGGAATGGAAATGAAGGTATCTGTCCAACATCATCATCTAGGCCCAGAAGCAGAAAAACCAGGCTCTGAACCACTGAAACATAAAATTGTAGAGTTGGTAGGGACCTCAACGGTCATCTAGTCCAAACCCCTTTACAATGAATGTTCAGCCTATTGAGGTCTTCGAGAAATCAGATAACTATTCTTGAAGCTTCCTATTATCGTTGGTAGTAATAACAAGTTCTGCATCGCCACCAATGCGTAGAATGCTCTGGAGACTTTCTGTAGCTTTATACCCCCAAAGTACATGGGAAAGGCCTGTAGTTCACTGGCAGAGCATCTTGTTTTGCACCCGGGTTCAATCTTCAGGAAGGACTGGGAAAGACCCATTTCTGTAACTCTGGAGAGTGACTACTGGTCAGTGTGGATGGTACTGACCTAAGTCTGACTCTGCGTAAGACACACAAGACATTCTCTTAAAGGGGCGAGGGGGACATAGGCAATGCGCATTGCAATCTGGAGCAGGACACCTCTAACCTTGCAAGTTACCAATCACAGTGGTACCTCTGGTTGCAAATGGGATCCGTCTGCAACATGAGCAGAACGCAACCCGCATCTGCGTGTGCCGCGATTCGCCGCTTCTGCGCATGCACGTGATGTCATTTTGAGCATCTGCGCATGCACAAGCAGCAAAACCCAGAAGTAACCCTTTCCGGTACTTCCGGGTCGCTGCAGGATGCAACCTGAAAATGCTCAACCTGAAGCAAACGCAACACGAGGTATGACTTATACGGAGACTTCAAGCCCATAGCTTGCTCCACATTCAGTCTGGTGTGGTACAGTCTTATTTCCTCATCTGTTCCTTGCACCAACCAAGCCTAATCCACATGTGTTGACAACTGAGTTGTCTCAGTCCAATCCTACCAGATAAAACAATCACATTTCTAAAGTCTCTGTTTTGGGGAAGAGGTTTAGGGGATCAAGCTGAATGAACCGCTACCTTCCTGTTACCATAAAGACTGTATCTCAGATAACATGCATTGAACACAGAAGCTCCCAGGTTAAAACTTCACAATGTATCTCCAGTTAGGTTTGGATAGATAGTAAGGTAAAAGTAAATGACCCCTGGATTGTTAAGTCCAGTCAAAGGAGACTATGGGTTGGGTACTGACAGTACTGAGCTAGAGACTAAGGATTTGGCTCAGCAATGCCTTGCAGGGAACTCATGTTACTAACACATAAAACATAAAAAATATTAATCATAAAACAGTGGCAGAGCAACGCAGACCGGAATGGGTCGTGTTGCCAGTATTGTGATCTCAAAAGCAACACCTGGAACCTCTCCTACAGCCCTGACTGATGTGATTATAAAACAAAATGTGAAATGCCCCCTGAAATGGGTTGTGGAGTTGGGAGGGAAGCGAAGAAATGGGATAAATCAGAGCCGGGCTTGCATAACATCATGCATTTGTGTATCCAGCCTAAACAGCGCCTGAGACTTCACCAGATGTTTTTCATTCTGGCACAGTTCGCTGCTGCGGAGAGAGAAATCGGGAGCGGGCGAGAGCCAAGCACAACATCAGGTTGGCATGCACAGCTGTAATCGGAGATCAGCGAAGGATACAGTCAGTCCAGACCCCTGGGGAGACAGCAACTAGCGAGGTCTCTTAAAGGAAGGCCACTTAGTTCTCCAGGAGAAACGGCATCAGGACCTCCTTGCACCCAAGTGAGGGGGTCAACGTGCAAATCTCTCCACCTTGTAACTCTTTGCCGCGGCGCCGTTAAAAGCTTAAATTATAGTTTCCCAGAGAAATAGCTTCTTTTCTGTTGTTTTTCTTACGTTCCTCCATGAATGAGGTGCACACAAATATCACCATCGCGCCTCAATATGCATCATCAAAGCATCAGCCATCGTTACCATTACCGTGTCTCAATATGCATGGCCACCACAGGGACATTTCTTGTGCTATGGCAGCAGATGGAAAGGACTAACATAAATAAATGTGGAGAGGAAGGAAAGGAGATGGAGGGCTTTATGCAAGCTTGGGGCCAGTGACGGATGAAGGATGCTAGAAGCAGCATGATGGCAGGAAAGGAAAAGAATCCAGTAGTAGTAGAAGAAGAAGAGGAGGAGGAGGAGGAGGAGGAGGAGGAGGAGGAGTTTGGATTTGATATCCCGCTTTATCACTACCCTAAGGAGTCTCAAAGCGGCTAACATTCTCCTTTCCCTTCCTCCCCCACAACAAACACTCTGTGAGGTGAGTGAGGCTGAGAGACTTCAGAGAAGTGTGACTGGCTCAAGGTCACCCAGCAGCTGCATGTGGAGGAGCGGGGAAGCGAACCCGGTTCACCAGATTACGAGTCTACCGCTCTTAACCACTACACCACACTAGCTCACACTGCAATGGATCCTGCAGGTGAATCCAAAGTGATGTTGTGTTTCAGTTACCAAGAAACAGAAAACTGCCTCCTACAGAGTCAGAGCAGTGATCAATGTAGCTCAGTATTGTCCCCGTTACTGACTAGCAGTGGCCCTCCAGCTTTAATTTTTATAATTTTTTAAATTAGTTTTTCCATAACAAACATCATATAAGATAAACATCGATACAATGTCACAATGTGGGGTTTTTCCAGTCCCGTGACTTCCCTCTCCCCTCTCCAGGGTTCCATTATTTTTGGTTATTTCAATCATGTCCAAGTTAGGTCCTCCAGGTTTTCAAGCAGGAACTGAACCTGCAGATGTCTTTATGATAGAATGGTGGAGTTGGTCATCTTGAAGTCCTCTCACTGACCTATGTCTCTGGCAACCTCTGGGAACAGGAGCCTATATATTTCTAGCTAGCTTCCCTCTTCTGCACGCTGAGTTATTCGCAAATAAATGTGAATAACATTCATTATCTGCTGTTCACAAATAAATAAAGCTGGTTCTACTGTAGGAACGCCAGCCAGACATAAAGCATGTTGCTCAAAATGGCAAGGGCGATGGTTTGACCTGCCTTGATACCATAGGTATAGTTAGTATACAGATAGGAGCACAACAAACACACTGTGTGCTGTGTGCTGTGGGGGCACAGTGCTGTGACATTTTGTGCAGGTGATGCCAACTCCCACTGAAATCTCCTTTAACTGCTCAGCTGAATCCCCAGGTTGGCACCTTGCAAGCATTGGTACAAAAGCGTCAAGGAAAGTCTCTTAATATTTTATATCACAGCCCGAAGCTGGTTGTTTAGCCAGCAAAATACTGCCAGCATTCCAATATCTCCCCCCCCCCTCCAAAAAAGTCTGCTTCCTTTTCCCCAAGTGGAGAAAAGAACCCAAAACAGTGTTGTGTGTGCATTTCTCTTTTTGCAGAAGGTGGGAGAATCTCGGCAAGCAAAAACTTCTCTCTTACAGTTTCCAGCAAAGTACCATCTCTCCAAACTTAGGGGTGAATCTCAAAAGGCCCACAGCACTCCATAAAGAATGATGAAACCTCCACCTTCGGTTGCACCAGGACCAGCAGAGGCTGTGACTTTAAAAAAAGACCATATATCCCATTCATAACCCCCCCAAGATACAGAGGCCTGTTTCTCCAGAGAGAGATCCATTTGCGGAGTGCCCAGGAAACAGTCCACTTTATTGTCATTAGTAAAATAATTTGCCACACATATTTTGCTTCGTCGACTGAACTGTGCTATCTATTTATCTCCTTTAATGCATTTCAACACGAATCATTCATGGGCCTTTTGATGCGAGAAGCAAGCAGGGGACATCCGTCAGCAAGGAACGCTATGATGGCGCCTCCTCAGAGGACCACAACTTAGGCATGCCAGGCCATGTGCCACCCCAGTCTTTAAATTTATGGCCTTCCACCATGGCCCTCCTCTAGCTGGAAGAAGTTGTCTAGTACCAAATTCAGAGCAATAGACATTCATTCTACCTATCCCACGAGGAGAGTGGGATGATACATGTGTCTTCCCCCTTTTTTTTATTCTCATAGCAACCCAGTGAAGGATGTGAGAGAGAATGACTGGCTCGATGTAACCCAGAAAGCTCCATCACTGTGCTTGGATCTGAACCCACTTCTCCCTCTCTTCCGCTCCCAGACACCACATTATACTGGCTGTGCTTCTTACACCTGAGGTGCATATTTCCAGGACCAGACATGGCGGTTCCCTCGCTGCGAGAAGCCAAGTTACAGGGAACCAGTCAGAGGGCCTTCTCGGTAGTGGCACCCGCCCTATGGAACGCCCTCCCACCAGGTGTCAAAGAGAAAAATAATTACCAAACTTTAAGGAGACATCTAAAGGCAGCCCTGTTTAGGGAAGCTTTTAATGTTTAATAGGTTATTGTATTTTAGTGTTTTGTTGGAAGCCGCCCAGAGTGGCTGGGGAAACCCAGCCAGATGGGCGGGGTATAAATAATAAATTATTATTATAAATTATTATTATGCTTCCTTGAATTCACACAATCATAGAGTTGGAAGGGATCCTCGTGGGTCATCTAGTCCAACCCCCCAATTCCTTGGACGCAGGATGGTCTATAAAAAAGAATGATAAATACAAGTTCATAAATGGAACAAAAAATAAGCAGTCCCAGGAAGCCAACAAATGTCATTTTACTGATTGATGGCTTGATTGATTACATTTCTATCCCACCTTTTACCCCCCCCCCGGGAGCTCAAGATGGTGTTTTCCCCCTCGTCATATAATCCCCACAACAGCCCTGTGAGGTAGGTCAGGCTGAGAGGCCATGACTAGCTCAAGGTCAACCAGTGAGTGGGAATTCTAACTCTGATCTCCAAGGTCCTAGTCCAAAATTACTAACCACTACGCCATACTGGTTTCCATCAGTGGAGCGGTCTCCCCAAGGAAGTTGTGGACTCTCCTTCCGTTAAGCAGAGGTTGGGTAGCCATCTATCATGGATGAGATTCCCGCATTGCAGGGGGCCTGGACTAGGTGACACTAGATTTCCAACTCTAAAATTCTATGATATGAGGAAAGCTCACAAATGTTATGGCTACTACAGAGAAGAATAAGAATAAGAATAAATTTTTATTTACACCCCGACCTCACCAGCCAGACCTGGGCTCAGGGCAGCTAACACCAGTAAAATCACAATAAAAACATAATAGGGGAGGGGGGAAACCAATTTAAAATACGGGTTAAAATACAATTTAAAATGCAACCTCATTTTAATAGTAGCCCATAGTTCAAAACTGTAAGGGGAGGGAAACATGAGGGTCAAACTGAGTCCAAACCAAAGGCCAGGTGGAACAGCTCTGTCTTGCAGGCCCTGCGGAAAGATGTCAAGTCCTGCAGGGCCCTGGTCTCTTGTGACAGAGTGTTCCACCAAGTTGGGGCCAGTACTGAAAAGGCCCTGGCCCTAGTTGAGATCAATCTAACCACCTTGTGACTTGGGAACTCTAAAATGTTGTCATGTGTGGACTTTAAGGTGCTCCGCAGGGCATACCAGGAAAGGCGGTCCCATAGGTACGTGGGTCCTAGGCTGCATAGGGCTTTAGAGGTCAAAACCAGCACCTTAAACCTGACCCTGTACTTCACCGGAGTATGTGAATGCGATGGTTTTTTTTTAAAAAAACATGCTGATTAAGAAAGTCCTACGCTGATGAAAAAATTCCCCACACCATTATATAAACAGAGAGCAGGTAGTAACTAACCCTGTCCCTTCTGCTGCTTCCCCACTGCACAGACGCACTACCCTCCAGGTGCTGGAGGCTGAGGGTTTGTCACAGAGACCGTGCTATGCTCATGAAGGCTCTCTGTACATAACTGGCATTCTAAAACTGCACCAGAGGCATCCGTGAGTACCGCATCGCAAGGAGGATGCAAAGGAGGAAGACAGGGCCAGGATACAGATAAACTCCTGTTGTCCTATGAACCCTTTGATGGCCAGAATAGGACATCGGGGCATTTTCATTTCTAGCTTTTGCAACCCGAGCGATCACTGTTGATTGAAGGGCAGTGCAAATATGGAATAAACAAACACAACACAGACACCCACAGGCTCCCCACCCCCCCCTTGGGTGAGCTAAGCAAAACACTGACAGAATGAACAAACTAGTAAAGGTAAAGGGACCCCTGACCGTTAGGTCCAGTCGCGGACAACTCTGGGGTTGCAGCGCTCATCTTGCTTTATTGGCCAAGGTACAGCTTCCGGGTCACGTGGCCAGCATGACTAAGCCACTTCTGGCAAACCAGAGCAGCGCACAGAAATGCCGTTTACCTTCCCGCCGGAGCGGTACCTGTTTATCTACTTGCACTTTGACGTGCTTTCAAACTGCTAGGTTGACAGGAGCAGGGACCGAGCAACGAGCGCTCACCCTGTTACAGGGATTCGAACCGTGACGTTCTGATCAGCAAGTCCTAGGCTCTGTGGCTTAGCCCACAGTGCCACCCACATCCCTAACAAACTAGAGTCCCCCCCCAAAAAAAAACCCCAGAAAAGAACACTGCCTGTGCATTTTGCCTTGTATCTCTGGCCCTACAAATGCAAGAAACTTAAGTCTTTGTTTTAAGATGAAGGCTGGGGACCTGGAGATTATGTTGAACTCCCTCTCCCCGCTCATAAACACATCACCATCAACTTGTTTGTCTGCTATTGAGCTCTGGTCTCTCTCTCTGCATCTCTCTCCCCCCCTCAAATACACCCCTTCGTTCTTTGTGCAATCTTCCCCACCCCATCCTCTCTCTCTCCCGCTCTCACTCTCTCTTGTCTTCCTTCCAGAAATTTATTCGGGTCCTTTAATCTGCATGTGTCTAGGCAGATGTCCAAAAAAATAAAAAAGAGAGGAAAGACCAAACAACGCACAAAAACCATTCCCTTCAACAAAGGCAGCAAAGAAAAGGGGGGAAGGATTTTTTTTTTTGGATGGGGGGAGCAGAGAGACATTCCTCCACTCCTCCTGGGGTAAGCTTTGCCCTCTCTTTGCCTCTCTCTCCAAAAGACCCTGAATGATTGATAACGCTTTGCCCTCCCCTTCACTTCTGGCTGTCAAGAGATGCCCAGATACTTGGGATCCGTGTCTTTGCAGCAAAGTGTATTTCCCAAGCCAAAAGATGGAGAGGATAAAGTGAGTGTGTGTGAGAGAGAGGTCTATTTTGGTTCTTCTTGTTTGATTTTATTTGGTTGGGTTGCTTTCTCTTCTCTTCCTCCCCCCTTTAAGTGGGAGGTGGAGGGAGGAAAACTTGAAAAGCCCTTGATTAGACACCGACAACTCCAAAGCAAACAAACAGGCTGAAGGAGGGACACAAGAGCCTGTTTGTAATGGCTCAACCCCCCCCCCCAAACCTTCCCTCCTCCTTGGTTAGCCCGCCTTATCCGGGCAAAGAAGCAAAATGAAATAATAATTAAAAGCAGAAAAGAGGGAGCTGGGGGAAGAGGACTGGTTTTTGTCGAATTCTCTCAGTTCCTAAAAGGAGGACAGTATTGAGGGAGGGGTGGAATTCGAACTAGTTCAGCCAGAGAAGGAGATCTGTGCACAACTGACAAAACTCAGAAAATGCCTGATGACGTGGCGTGATGAGTAAAGGTAAAGGGACCCCTGACTGTTAGGTCCAGTCGTGGCTGACTCTGGGGTTGCGGTGCTCAACTCTCCTTATTGGCCGAGGGAGCCGGCATACAGCTTCCGGGTCACGTGGCCAGCATGACTAAGCCGCTTCTGGCGAACCAGAGCAGCGCACAGAAACGCCGTTTACCTTCCCGCCAGAGTGGTACCTATTTAGCCACTTGCACTTTGACGTGCTTTCGAACTGCTAGGTGGGCAGGAGCAGGGACCGAGCAACGGGAGCTCACCCCATCGCGGGGATTCGAACCGCCGACCTTCTGATCAGCAAGTCCTGGGCTCTGTGGTTTAACCCACAGCGCCACACGCGTCCCCAGCATGACGTGTATGTCTCAATAAATCTGTAAATCTTCCAGGTGCTAAAGGACCACTTGGCTGCAATATATGTGTTTAACCTGGAGTATTAAGCCTCATCAAAAACAGAGGGACTTGCACCTGCAAGAAGCTGCAGTGCATTGTCTGTTGATTTTGCTGCAATAGACTAGCATAGCTACCCCATCATCATCATCATCATCATCATCATCATCATCATCATCATAATTTTATTGTTTATATCCTGCCCATCTGGTTGGGTTTCCCCAGTCCTATGGAGGTATTAACCTAATTTTTCCTTTGACACTTATTTAATGGATGTACAGCAGCCTTCACCAACCCGGTGCCCTCCATGTGTTTTGGGCCATACCTCCCATCAGCCCCTGCCAGTGCAGCCATGGGGCTGGTGGAAGCACCACGACTTCCTCCATCAATCCAAAGGTTGGCAGAGACAGGTGCACAAAAATAGCTCAAGCTGTGTTGGCGCCTGAGGCAGAAGGCATAAATAATAATGCTACCTGGGATGCTATGTAAAGAAATATCAACAACTAACTGCACAATTGGCAATATGCTGCCTTATAATGGTACCCCAAAGACAGCCATCTACATTGAGCAAACCTCATCAATGTCCAATAAACATGGAAGTATCCAACCTCAAAGCCCCAGCCCAGAATTGTTCCAGGTGAACTTGTGTTTGCTGTTGACAGCATTTGCAATAATAAGAAAACAATGTTGTGGTGAAGCCCTACAAGTCCAGGCCTTGGTGCACCACAAACTGAACAGTGATTTTGAGGAACAGTAGCTTCAGATGTCAGCAGCTTGAGAAGTAGCAGTCTACTATACTGTGTTGCTCTGTAATGCGGGCCAATCCTTCAAGATAAGGAGATCTTTGCCTGCTACACACTTTTCCCCAGACCCATTTGAAGGGAGGCTGGACCAGCAGTAAGGATGGATTTGAGTTCCCAGCTGGGTGCCCTTGTGAGGAATCTCCCCCTGCTGTGAAAAGAGGAGGCAGGCCTCTATGTAGCAGCTCCGCACCTTAGTACTGTAAGATAAAGAACCTCTACGAGGTGTCATAACATCCTTCAGGCGGATCACTTCCAAGTTCCCCTGGAGTGAGGAGCTATTAGGAGCAGCTGCAGCCCTTAGAGGCTTCCAGTTCCTGGAGATGTCTCATTTAATCCTGCTTCTCTCAAGCCAATTTGATCCTCCCTTCCAGAGGTATGAGAGCCCCCCCTCACTGTTGCATCAAATATCCAGTGGTGGCTGGCTTCTTAGAAAGCCTCTCCCACCCACAACATGAAAACTGGAGTCCACATTGAAAGGCCTATAGGTCACAGTAGAGAGCTGCAGTCTAATGTTTTCCCTGACGTCTAAGGTTTTCACATTAGGGTGCAATTTCACCAAGAACTAAACATTCTGGGCATTGGTCTAGATCAGGGGTGGAGTACATTTTTTTCAACGTCCCCTTCTGGGCAACTTTCTGAGGGCCACAGGTCAGTGGGCAGAACAATGAGCATAATTCTGCTTTTTGGCCACTGGTAGGCAGAACCAAAAGGATGCAGGTGGGCTTGATGATCAGAAGGTCGGCGGTTCGAATCCCTGCGACAGGGTGAGCTCCTGTTGCTCGGTCCCTGCTCCTGTCAACCTAGCAATTCAAAAGCATGTCAAAGTGCAAGTAGATAAATAGGTACCACTCCAGCGGGAAGGTAAACGGCGTTTCCATGCGCTGCTCTGGTTCACCAGAAGTGGCTTAGTCATGCTGGCAACATGACCCGGAAGCTGTACCTGCCTAAAGGTTGCCCAGAACAGAATGTGGTCCTCTGCTACCCCATCTTTTCCATTGAGGAAATCAAATCACCTCCTTTCCCAGGGTTGTCACCATGGAGCCCCCTATTTTGGCTAAGTAGCTATCAACTCTGCCTTGATTGAGAGTTTGGAAGTTTCATGTTGCAAAAAGGATAATGGCATGTAAATAAAAGGGGGAAACTCTTCTCCTAGCAGCTGTGCTGAGCGGCGAAAACTTACTTTTCCTTGAAGGATTGCACTGGCTGGTTTAAACTCAGAAACATTTTCTAAACAGCAACGGAAAACAAGAGCCCATTTGTGAAACTGTTTGAAGAGGATCTCATGAAATAAAAAGACGGAGGGGGAGGTTTTTTTTGGGGGGGCGGTTAGAAGAGGGAGGAAAGAAGAGAGAACAGGGCTGAAGATGAAACTCAGAAACAAGGAGAGATTCCTGAGAATCACATTTCCCTAACTTTGTAAAAGTCTGGGAACTCGTCCCAAAACGCTGAAAGAAAAAGCCGCGGGAACAAAGCGAGTGACCTGGGACAGATAGAAAGCAATTGAGCCGGGTTCGCAGGCCACCTCTGAAAAAAAAAGTTAGATTTCAAGGGAACAAATCCTTTCAGCAATCAACCCCCAAGGAGTGAAAGCCGGGAGGGAGGGCAGGGGGGAAGGTGGATGAAGGAGACATAAAATGGGTTGCTACACCAAAGGATGGATACAGACAACCCCCTCCTTCCTGCCTGCCCACCCTAAATGGTTGGAAGTGGCACGATACAGTAATTTCATCTCACTGTTGTCTCCATTCATGGGCTTTGCAGGAGTTTTGTAGCACTTTAAAAAAGAAAGATCAGCAAAACCTGTTTGGACCGGACGGATGGCCATGGGAGAAAAGAGATTTCAGCGGACGCCGCAGGAAACAACAGTTCCCCTCAGATCAACTCTTTCATAAAAAGATTGCATACTTCTCCAGACCAGTGCTGCGACACTAACCTCACAACAGAGGGCAGTCAAAGCACCAAAGGAGACAAAGGGCAGTTCAATAGTCTCTCTGCAGATGCAAAAAACTTGGCGTTGGCTGGTAGTGAGACTTTGCATGTCCAACTGAGCAGGGAAGGTGAGGAGCAGAACATTCAGCTGCTAAATACAAAAGTTGTTGGTGATGATGAATTTTTAAGCTCTGGGTTCAAAGCCAGCAAAGCGAGCTTTAAAATAAATTCATCTTAAAAGAGCCTGGATTAATAATAATAATAATAATAATAATAATAATAATAATAATACAGTCATACCTCATGTTATACCCGTTCATGTTACATTCTTTCAGGGCGAACTGGAAGTAGTGGAAAGGGTTACTTTTGGGTTTTGCTGCTCGCGTATGCGCAGAAGTGCAAAATGACCACATGCGCAGAAGTGGTGAATCGCAACCCACACGTGTGCAGACGTGCCGCTGTGGGTTACGCTCTTTTCATGTTGTGAATGGGCCTCCGGAACGGATCCCGTTTGCAACCAGAGGTACCACTGTAATAAGAATAATAATTTATTATTTGTACCCCACCCATCTGGCGGGGTTTCCCCAGCCACTCTGGGTGGCTTCCAACAAAGATTAAAAATACATCAAAATGTCACACATTAAAAACTTCTCCAAACAGGGCTGCCTTCAGATGTCTTCTAAATGTCAGGTAGTTGTTTATCTCTTTGACATCTGGTGGGAGGGCGTTCCACAGGGCAGGTGCCACCACCAAGAAGGCCCTCTGCCTGGTTCCCTGTAGCTTTGCTTCTCGCAGTGCGGGAACCGCCAGAAGGCCCTCGGCGCTGTATTAACTGGAAAGATAAGTCCGTTTTTGAACAGCCCGCAGGTGTGTTCCCTGACATGATCATCTCCACTGGACCTCTTTTTAAAACCTCTCTGCCCAGTTCAGAACCTAGATTGCCCCTTCGGCATATAAGCAGCATGGGCAATAGTCTCCACTTTCCCAAACATGATATCCTCCAAATATTTTGGACTACAACTCCCATCATCCCCAACCATTAGCTATGCTGGCTGGACCTGCACCCAATCTTGGGTTGCCTCCAGGCTAGGGTTTCATTGTGCAACATGCTCTTGAATAATACAAATGGCTTTATTTGGCTTTAGTATGATCTGTGATGCTTCCCCAATGCTACATTATTGCTGTCTGGAGGGGCTACAGCAAAACAAAAGCAGGACAATAATAAACCAGAACATTTGTGGCACAAAAGGTTATGGGATTTCAGCAGGAAGTTATGGGATTGGAAATGAAGCCGTGTGACTACCGCAAAATATTTGGCAGGTGCAAACAATATCGATAGTGGAATCGCGTGTGACTGCACCAATAGCATTGGAAGCACAATTCATCACGAATGTGAAATAAAAAGGATGTCTGGAGGCGCCTCTTAAACGATCCGCTATAGCACTAGATAAGGGCAATGTGGTTTCTCCCACCCAGATTTTCACAATCCTGTTTCAGGGGGAAGTATAAAAAGCTAAAGGGATATCTGAGCATTAAGTCCAATCGTGACCGACTCTGGGGTTGCGGCACTCATCTCGCTTTATTGGCCGAGGGAGCCGGCGTACAGCTTCTGGGTCATGTGGCCAGCATGACTAAACCGCTTCTGGCGAACCAGAGCAGCGCACG
Organism: Podarcis filfolensis; assembly: GCF_964270895.1. Classification (NCBI taxonomy): domain Eukaryota; kingdom Metazoa; phylum Chordata; class Lepidosauria; order Squamata; family Lacertidae; genus Podarcis; species Podarcis filfolensis. Next base: position 7,749,890 of record NC_139613.1, on the reverse strand, counting down.
GAAATGCCATTTACCTTCCCGCCGGAGCGGTACCTATTTATCTACTTGCACTTTGACGTGCTTTCGAACTGCTAGGTGGGCAGGAGCAGGGACCGAGCAATGGGAGCTCACCCTGTCGTGGGGATTCGAACCACCGACCTTCTGATCGGCAAGTCCTAGGCTCTGTGGTTTAGACCACAGTGCCACCCGTGTCCCTATGGGGAAGTATACCTGGAAGCAAATATGTTTTTTGTTTGTTTGTTTGTTTTAGAAAAGAAACACCACTTTTTTTCAAACGAGCAATTCCATGTTTCCACTCAAAGTGGGCAGCTAAAGCCATTATCTGAATCGGTCTGTGCAAAGATACATATGCATGATTTTCCATTTCAGCTAAGGGAGTGATATAGTGCCTCTGGTTCATACCAGAGGGTGTTTCGGCAGAGCAAGCCCTAATGTGCAAAAAAAAAAAAAAAAAAAAAAAAAGGCTGGCAGACAAACTGTGTGCAGCATGCATTTTTCATCGGGCATAATATGCAAATGGGTGCGGTGTTTACCATAATTAGACAGGACATTAGCACGATTAAGCAAGCGCTGAGGATCAAAGTGGAAAGGAACTCAGGCTCTAATGCCCTTAACTCTAGGCAAAGCTGTCATGTGACCCTTGCCATGTGACCCTGCCAAGGGCTTTCTCACCCCAACCTTCCAGAGAAGCAAACTTTGACTCCAGAAGGTTGTGCAGCAAACAAAAACACCATCAATGTCTTTAAAGGGCTTTCAATTCAGAGGACATTCTCAGAAGCACAATTTTTCACATTTTCACAGATTACGTATAATGCTAAAAAGCAAGGAAACAGATCACAGTGGTTCATGATAAGGCTATGATTCCTTTTCCTCCCCAGTTTTCCAGTCCTTAAAAATTAGGTGTGTGTGGCTATTTTGACAGGGGGCAAAGTTTCAGGGTGGGCACAAAACTCACCAGAGCTGTCCATGGATGTTGAATGCCATATTTAAAGTCCATAATATCTGCAATTCCATAAAGTCAGGCCAAAGCAGCATTCTGGGGTCTGAAACATGCAAGCTGGCCATGCATAAGAAGGATAGCTGGTGAATCTTGTTACGCCTGCTCTCAAAATTTGCCCCCAAGCCTAAAATGGGGGCAGTTTTGCCCCCCCCCCAAAGGGCAGGCAGATTTGACACATGCTTCCTCTTTTGACTTGTGCCTCCTCCTGCCCCCCAAAAGTGGCCCGGGCTATTGAATAGTTTGGCTGTCAGCAGTTTCAAAGCTACAGAGTGAGGACTGTTTAACAAGGGAGATGTTTTATACTAAGTTAGACTCTTGGGTCTATCTAATTCCATACTGTTTACACTGACTGGCAGCTGCTTCCCTGGAATTGCTGGAGATTGGACATGGGATCTTTTGCATGCAAAGTAACTGCTCAGCTACGACTTTTTACATGTTTTTGGAAGTGTCACCTCGGATATTGTTAAGAGATGGTTTGCTAAGATCCTTGCAAAAATTTCACCGGCCGCAGCTAATAGAGAGATGCCTCGATAGTTTTCGCAATCAGTTATGTCACCTTTTTTAAAGAGACTGATAATTTTGGCATCCCTAAAGTCTGTTGGGATCGCTTCTCTTTCCCAGACTTTTTCCGATGAGCTTGTGAAGTTGTTGTGAAAGTTCAATTCCACCCACTTTGAAGATTTCAGCAGGTATCCCATCAGGTCCACTGGCTTGGTTGTTTTTCATTTGGTTCATAGCTGTACGCAACTCTCCCAGAATTGGAGATACTGCAAGCTCATCTCTAACTTGTTTTTGCAGAATTTGTGAGAGTACCTCAGCAGCTTCAGGGGAGTTGAGGTTAAGGAGATGTTGGTAGTCTTACTCTGATACGAGTGATTGCTAAAGACAGCCTTTCCTAACCTGTGGGTCCCCAGATGTTGTTGAACTACAATTCCCATCACCCCTAGCTAGCAAGGCCAGAGCTCAGGGATGATGGGAGTTGTAGTCCAACAACATCTGGGGACCTACAGATTGAGAACCGCTGGCCAAAGAAGATTACATGTTTCCCTACATAGAAACCCAAGGAAAAAGGTGAAACATGCATGCATAATGTCCCACACAAGAATGCATTCTGTGAACGTGTGGCAAATTTTAGCGCATGAGCTGTCCATGTTCCAGGCTACCTAGAAGAGCAATATCAATTCCCAGCACCTCTGTCTGAAACCCTGGACAGCTGCTGCCGGTCTGTGTAGACAATACAGGGATAGATGGACTCTGGTTCAGTACAAAGCAACTCCCCGTGCTCCTATGTTTAGGGAAGCTTCGAGTGAAAGCTGCATCTCAAGCTGCCACTTTGCAGCTGCTCAACAGAGACCCGAGTCCACCACTGAGTGTTCTGGTAGACCCAGCGCTGCCAGAGGGGCTGTGAGGAATGCAAACAGTCTCTGCATCCATCGCCCTGGGCTGGTTTCATTGCAAAGTCCCCAGTTGCTCAGCAAACCCTTGCAGCCTGCCCAGCACCCTTGTGGTGTCAAAACCACGGCAGATCAAAAGACTGAAGCCGGTGTGAGCTGTGAACAAAATCTGCGAGGTCAGAATTTGGTCCTTGAGAGCGGGCGGCGATCTCGAGCGCCGACTTCAAAGTTGCTCCTCGACTCCTTGGCCTCCCGCGAGGTTCTGAGGCAGATGCCTACCTCTTTCCTCAGCTGCCGGTCTTGAAGGAAGCTCCCAGTTAGGTTAGCCTTTTTCTCCCTGCCTGAAGTCAGAACTTCAGAGACACAGCAGGGTGCTTGGTGGAGTCCGACTGCAGCGCTTGAAGGGAGGAGAGCGGTGATTCCGTCTGCGGCTCGGAGACTTCTGCTGGCTCACCGAGTGCTTCAAAGCAGCACCCGGCTGGGTTATGGAAGCGGCAGAAGAGCAAAGGAGGCAGGATACCTGAGGGAGCAGACTCCGGCAGAGGAGCCGGCAATAACAGCATCCCTTCTGTAGCACAGAGGAGGGCAAAGCGTCGTCCGCTGCAAAGGTAGAAGGAAGTTCATGCACCATCACAAGATCTGCGATAAAGCAGGATGCGGAGAACCCTGTTTGCAAGTGATATACTGTGTGGCTCTAATCTAGCAAAGCTCATTATCCCACAAGGTCAGGCACTAGAGATGGAATCAGCTGGGGCAGTGACACTTGCAAACATCAATCATCCGCTACGGAGGGGGAAAAGCTGAGGCCTGGCTCTCCTGATCGCCTGTCCTCTGGCCTTATTCCTGTGGGGGTTTCCTCCAGTTTATGGCCTAGGCCAAAATTTAATTATTCTCACCCTCTAATCCTGGAATATAAATCTAACTTCATTTTTCCAGCTTTCTTCTGTGGCTAACAGATCGTCTCCCCCGGGGCGGAGTGAAAGAAATGCAGTCGCTGGTACCGTAGGGCAGCTTGACTTCATAGAGACAGAAATTGGCTGCAGAGAAAAGCATACAGGCTCTGGATTTCCAAGGTCCTTTGAATTTCTGCATCACCGGCCACCACCAATATCTGAGCTGCCGTATTTTCTGCTCTATAAGACTCACTTTTTCCCTCCTAAAAAGTAAGGGGAAATGTGTGTGCGTCTTATGGAGCGAATGCAGGCTGCGCAGCTATCCCAGAAGCCAGAAAGCAAGAGGGATTTCTGCTTTCACTGCGCAGCGATCCCTCTTGCTGTTCTGGCTTCTGAGATTCAGAATTTTTTTTTCCTTGTTTTCCTCCTCCAAAAACTAGGTGCGTCTTGTGGTCTGGTGCGTCTTATAGAGCGAAAAATACGGTAATTGGTCTTCAAAGCAGCTTTGCAAAAATCAGGTGTGAACGTACAAAACAATGAAGGCCACCACAACACGGTTACGAACAGGAGCTTCTGTGGCAGACAGGCCTGATCCAATATAGTCATACCTCGGGTTACAGACACTTCAGGTTGAGTTTTTTTGGGTTACGGACCTGCCGAAACCCAGAAGTACCAGAACGGGTTACTTCCATGTTTCATCGGTCGTGCATGCGCAGAAGCGCTAAATCGCTCTTTGCGCATGCGCAGAAGCACCGAATCGCAACCCACGCATGCGCAGATGCGCCACTGTGGGTTGCGAATGCTGCAGGTTGCAAACGTGCATCCCACACGGATCACGTTCACAACCCGAGCGTCCACTGAACTCCTGAACTTGCTGGCAGATCAGAAGGCAAATCCCAGCTGGGTTAAATGCCTCTCCAGGCTTTGCGATATATTTTCAATTCACATAAAGTGTCAAAAATAACAACCCCTACTCTACCTATCCTTGTATGCCAAGACAGCAGCAAGAATAATCTGTGTGCAAAAATGGCGAAATCAGGAGATACCTACTAAAGAAGAGTGGCAGTTAAAACGGATGGAATATGCCAAATTGGAAAATTTAACTATGGAACTTAGAGACCGAGAAGAGGCTGATTTTAAGGAGGAGTGGAAACTTTTGTTGAAATTTTAAAGAACTGTTGCAGGTAGGATTTGAATGAAGAGCAGCAGTTGAATACTTGTTGGGAGTAAAGCGTGCAAAAGATGAAATCTGCTTTACATTAAAGGTAAAGGGTAAAGGGACCCCTGACCATTAGGTCCAGTTGTGGCCAACTCTGGGGTTGCAGAGCTCATCTCGCTTTATTGGCCGAGGGAGCCAGCGTACAGCTTCCAGGTCCTGTGGCCAGCATGACTAAGCCGCTTCTGGCAAACCAGAGCAGCGCACGGAAACGCCGTTTACCTTCCCGCTGGAGCGGTACCTATTTATCTACTTGCACTTTGATGTGCTTTTGAACTGCTAGGTTGGCAGGAGCAGGGACCGAGCAACGGGAGCGCACCCCGTGGCGGGGATTCGAACTGCCAACCTTCTGATCAGCAAGTCCTGGGCTCTGTGGTTTAACCCACAGCGCCACCCGCTTCCCTGCTTTACATAAAAGCCATGTACAAAATGTGTATTTTTGCTGATGAATGAACTGAAGAATGTGCACAAAAGGAGCACAAAAATGTTACAGCAGGAAGGAATGGGATGTCCTGGGATAGGCCCGCTTCCGACAAGGTGGAACAGGGCAGAGAGGAACTACGGTTGAGATCCAACTCAACCCGAAAAGGAGTATATGTGAATATCTCAACTGCATGGGCAGGAAAAGAGCTCCAAGCATCTTTTCCACCTGCTTGGCATCCTCCCTCCAGCAGAGTGGCAATTAGATGGAAAACATCTATGTGATCAGCATGTCTGTATGCATGCAATATTCATGCACACGCCTCAGTAGCCCGGAAACTGCACCGGGGCCGGGGGAGGGGAGCCGCTCCCACACTGCCTGTGTGAAGGGCTCCTCTTCAGACGTCTCCTTACAGCCAGTCCCTATCACAGCAAGCCTTCATTTCAGGTCAGTCGGCACAAACCTATGATACAGCCACCCACAAAGGCATATCCGACTCAATTCCCTAGAAATAGCCAAGCCCGGTGCATTTGCACAAATCAAAACAGCTTCATTAAAAAATAAAACCTGCCACATCCTGTGACAAGGAAACCTAAGAAGAAATGGGAAGGGATGCGGCAAAAGGCTGAGTGAACTTTGTTCTGGGAGCTGCGGGCAATGCCTTGGGGCAACCCCGCAGACGTGCCAAGTTCCCAGCATTACTCTACAGCTTGGATTTCCGTGCACATATAAAACGCAAACACCCTCCCAAGCAGGTGTGCTCCCCTGCAGAGCCCTTAACATGCCACCGAGTATACAGACTCTCTTGTGCCTTGATATGAGCCGAGTTTAAAAATACCGTAAAATTACAGTGGTATCTCTGGATGCGAACAGGATCCGTTCCAGAGCCCCGTTTGCATCCAGAGCAGAATGCAACCCGCGTCTGCGCATCTGCCCATGCGCGGGTCATGGTTTGTCACTTCTGCGCATGTGCGTAATGTCATTTTGAGCATCTGCGCATGCGCGAGCGGCACAACCCGGAAGTAACACGTTCCATTACTTCCAGGTTGCCGCGGAGCGCAACCTGAAAACACTCAACCTGAAGCGACTTTAACCCAAGGTATGACTGTACATTGGGACGCGGGTGGCACTGTGGATTAAACCACAGAGCCTAGGGCTTGCCGATCAGAAGGTCGGCAGTTTGAATCCCCACAACGGGGTGAGCTCCCGTTGCTCAGTCCCTGCTCCTGCCCATCTAGTAGTTCGAAAGCATGCCAAAAAGTGCAAGTAGATAAATAGGTACCGCTCTGGCGGGAAGGTAAATAGCGTTTCCGTGCGCTTCCCTGGTTCGCCAGAATTGGCTTAGTAATGTTGGCCACATGAACCGGAAGCTGTACGCCGGCTTCCTCGGCCAATAAAGCGAGATGAGCGCCGCAACCCCCGAGTCGGTCACGACTGGACCTAATGGTCAGGGGTCCCTTTACCTTTATCTTTTTATGAATGTACATTAGTCATTCTCCTGATGAACAAACACATGCTATTTCAACTGAAGACCACTTGCCTCTCACACCAGCACGATAGCACTCTTGAGTTTGCAATCAAAAGGCAGGTAATTTCTAAGAAAAGTTGAAAGAACTGGTTGATGGTGAGCATCTAAGGAAGGGTATATTGAAAGCAACGTCCAAGGATGGTAGTCAAAAGCCAAGTTGGAGGGACGATTGTCCACCATAAATAACTGTCCTGCAATGTGCAAGTCTTGAGTTGAGGAGGAAAGAGGAGGATTCTGAAATTCTGCTCACTTGAATTTCTTTCTGGATTTCCAATCTCTGAATTCCTTGATCTCGTTTCCAAAATGGAACCAATGTATTAGGACTTCTTCGGGGTTTGATTTTCCAAACTTCATATGAAGTGTGGTGCCTGCATGGCTTGCTGAAGCTTTCACTATCCTTGCATTCCTCCTCCTCCTCCCCATTAATGAATGGCATGAGGCACTGATAAAACACTGCAAGAAAGCAACCTTAGATGCAGCCATACAACTGCATCAAGATTCTTTGTGTGCTGTGTTTTACCAAGGCACAGCAGTACATGGGTGGCTGGGTGAAACACTGCGCAAAAAGAATTTCGATGCATTAGTATTTCTAAGAACACTTCAAGGTTGCTTGAATAACTGAACATAAGCATGTAAGAAGAAACTGAAAGAGAAATTGAGGGGGGTGGAATGATGCCGGATGAAGACTTCCAATAAAGGAATGTGAATGTTAGAATTCTGTATTTCCCTATGAATTAAAGTATTTCCCTGTCCTTTGCATATCAGCCTTCCAAAGATTCCCTTCGTATAACAAACCACACATAGGAACCCAGAGCAAGGGAGGGACACTCCATCAAAAGTGGCTGAAAACAGGTGGTTTGGCCACATGGGCCAAACTGTACACTCAAGAAGAATGTGATGTGGATAATGTGATAGGAATTTTATGGTCTTAGACATATGGTAATGTTCACAAGTGTACCAACGAAGCACATACATAGATCAGCACAGGAAGACCGACCTGGAACCATTTTGATTCCGAAACTGTCCCAAACTGACCAAATGTTTTCTCTGCAAGGTCAAAGGAAAATGGAAAAGCCTCCCCGTTGTCTTTTCCTTCACAAATCCTGTCTTAAGGGTATGTCTGTGTTTGAATAGGGTGTGAGCCTGCAACCTGGCCCAGGAACTAAGTATTTATCATTACAAAAGACTGGCCAGGCTACCCAGGAAATCCCAATCAAGTAACCTGCCAGACAGGAGAAAAACAATATTCAAATTTTCTGTTTTAGACCACCTTTTTTGTGATGTAGGTATGATGTATCTGAGGGGTGGTCTTAGGTTACACCCCTTCTGTGATGTATGTTATGATGTTTCTGGGGGTGGTCTTGATCTACAGGGTGGCAATTTCAAAAGTCTTTATAAGGCCTTGCGCGCCATTGTTCTGGGTTCCTCCTCCTCTCCTGCGGGTGAGGGGAGCACCCTGTTGCAACAGATTAATAAAGATCAAGCTTACTAGCTGCTTTGCTTCTCAATATTCTCTGGTTGGCCTCTGCTATCTTCTCCTACCAATAGGGAACCTATGTAAGAACTCTATATGGGCTCTTGGATACCCCTTTGGGGAAAAGGGCAATTTTTATTTACAACAATAATTCTGAGCCATTTTTAAGAGAGGGGGGGGGGGAATAATGTAGCAGCTAAGAGAGAGAACTGGAACCACAAACTCACCAAGTGGCTTTCACCAAGATACTATTATCTCAGATTAAGCTCTGACACCTACAACATAGTGATAATTATACTGGCCTATAGTGCAGGCCATCGTTGCTCTCCCTAAATTATGCTGTATGAATTGCCCAACCCATGCACAGAAGGAACATGAAACACTCCAAGGCACTACAGAAACACAAAATATTAATAGCTTGTACCTGCATCAAAATACATAACTCTAGAGGTTCGCTGAGACGTCTCCTCCTCCCTTTGAGTGGAACTGGATGCTTTTGCACAATCATGACAGCCGCACTCGAAGAGTGTGAGTGTGAGAAAGCTACGAGAGCAGCAAGACCCAGGAGAGCGTCTCGGAAGAAACAATGTTCGAAAATCTGACCGGCACATTCTGTCCTGGGTTATTACATGTGATCCTCTCTGTGTACATTACGTTGCGTTCTAAATTTAGCTAAAGTCAATAGCACTCCATTAAGTCGGCTATTGCTGCTGTGGCTGCTGCTTATGAACTCAACAGGGTCCTTCTATTCCCTCTCTCAGCCCAATCATGTCAAAAGTCAGGAGGGAGACAGCAATGAAAGCACTCCTGTATTCACACATAAAGGAGCACATGGCTTTGGCTTGGAAAACTGTCAGCACTGATTTGAGCCTGTCCTTTTAATGTGGCAGGTTGTTGTGGTTTTGGTTTTTGGTTTTTAAACAGGTTTCCCCCCCCCCCCAAGTGTCACTAAGAATGCCTTTCAGTTTCTGATGTGTCACTTCTGAATGCAGTTAACACAATTAAAAAAAACAGGAGCTTGATCGTCTTGCAACCGAATGTGTTCTTCGCCCCAGGTCAACGCAGCTCTTTTTTTCACTTTGGTTTTTTACAGATCTAGCAAATGCAAATGGTTATTTTTAGGGCTATGCAAGGAGACAAGCCAAGCCTTGTTTGTTTGTTTCCTAAAATTTATAAACTGCTTGATTGTAAAACAACAACAGCCCTCAAAGCAGTTTACGAAAACAATAAAATAATAAAATTATCAGTAGAAACAGTCAATAATTTCAGAATGTCCAAAAAAAGTTAAATCAGTGATAAACTAAAAACAGGTAAGAACAAACATCAACATTCTAGATATCTGTTTGTCTCAACAAAATCTTTAGCAGACACCAGAAAGGGTACAGTGAAGGTGACTGCCTGATGTCAAAAGGCAGAGAATTCCAAACTATAGCTGAAGGAGCGTCTCCACCCCCATCATTCTGCCCGGACACTGAGGTCCAGAGCTGAGGGCCTTCTGGCGGTTCCCTCACTGCGAGAAGCCAAGTTACAGGGAACCAGGAAGAGGGCCTTCTCGGTGGTGGCACCCGCCCTGTGGAACACCCTCCCATCAGATGTCAAGGAAATAAACAACTATCTGACTTTTAGAAGACATCTGAAGGCAGCCCTGTTTAGGGAAGTTTTTCATGTCCGATGTTTTATTGTGCTTTTAATATTCTGTTGGCAGCTGCCCAGAGTGGCTGGGGAAACCCAGCCAGATGGGCGGGGTACAAATAAATGATGATGGTGATGATTATTATAAGTGAGGCCACACTAAAAGAATGGTTTCCTACAAATGCAGAATGGGCATTATGTAGCACCTGCAACACAGCCAATGCCACAGAGTGAAACTGTTGGGGTAAGGCACTTATAGAGAAATTTTTCCGAAGCTGCTGAAGGCTTATATACTAACAGCAACACCTTGAACCTGGCCTGGTTACAAACCAGTGGCCAGTGCCGAGCTCGTGAGCACAGGTGTTTTATTCTTGCTCCTTTCAGAAATCATGTTGCAGCACTCTGCACTACCCGTAACTTTCAGTTAAAGTGCAAGAGAAGCCCCACATACAGCATATTGCAGCAATCCAACGTGTGAACTAGCATGGCCAGGCTTTCACGGTCCAAGAACAGTAGCAGGTATTGTGGCAACTGCAGCTGACAAAAGTCACTTCTGAATGACACAGGAGAAAATGAGCATATAGGGCACAAACTCTCTTCTTATCAAGGAAACGCTGATAACCTTTCAAGGAGCCTCAGAATGCAGCTGGGAGACTACCGTTTTTGATGGCTAAGAACATTGTAATTTCAGGAGTTTGACGGCTAAAGAGCATAGTATCTTTGACTACGCCAAGTAAGAGAAGGAGCTCTCCATCATGTTAGACCACTGGTCTTCAACTGGTGATCCAGAACTCATTACCAGGTTGTGGCCTGTTCTAAGGTGCATTGCAACAACACATCTAGGTAAAGGTAAAGGGACCTCTGACCATTAGGTCCAGTCGTGACCGACTCTGGGGTTGCGGCGCTCATCTCACTTACTTGGCCATGGGAGCCAGCGTACAACTTCCGGGTCATGTGGCCAGCATGACTAAGCCGCTTCTGGCAAACCAGAGCAGCGCACGGAAACCTTCCCGCCGGAGCGGTACCTATTTATCTACTTGCACTTTGACGTGCTTTCGAACTACTAGGTTGGCAGGAGCTGGGACCGAGCAACGGGAACTCACTCCATCACGGGGATTCGAACCACCAACCTTCTGATCGGCAAGTCCTAGGTTCTGTGGTTTAACCCACAGCGCCACCCACGTCCCTAACAACACATCTATGAGCATACAACACATCTACCAGCATACAAATATGGGGGGGGGGGAATAAGAAGAAAGAAACAGATCCCCAAATGTATGTTCTGGGTTAAAGGTGGGTCTGAAAAGGCTGGAGGCTGAATGGTTAGGCCCTCGTCACCCCATATCCCATAACTCTGAAGGCTTCTCCCTGGGAATAGGCCTCCTGAGCAGAAAACAACAGTGCAAAGATCATCAGGAACAGCTGAAAACCAAATGCGATGCCAAGAAGCGGCACACCCAAGCCTTTCACAGAAGGCTGGGACTGGCATTAATATCAATTCAGGACATCTGCAGTTTCTGAGCATTTCCAGCAGCCTCAGCGTCTGCAAAATGGCTCTCGCTGGATCCCGCCTTTTCCGTTCCTTTAGGAAACTCAACACCTTCTCGTCTGAGCTAGCCAACTTCTTTTGTGGCCAGACAAGGAAATAACCCTGATCCATGCCTGTCAGGTAGCTGGTCCTGTTTTTCTAGTTAAGCATTAACATTTAACGAGATTGGCCAGCAACTGCTCGTTAGTCTGCAGTGCTTGGGCTAATTAATATATCACTAGCAGAGCCAGTCAAAAGGAGGATAGCGCTGAGGCAGTCTGAAAGACATTTCTCAGCCTACAGAGCTAAACCTATCATAATATTTGCTGGGGTAGGAGGGAAGGAAGGAAAGTCTTGGGCAGAAAGGTTTGAGTGTCTCCACCTCTGTGTCTCATCAAACACACACACACACACACACACACACACACACACACACACACGACTTCCATTCCCAAGCTTATTGCCTAAGGCAGGACTAGCCAACACTCCAACATTGATACTCTCCAGATGTTACTGGGCTCTCATTATGGGTCTGGAGACCCACAGAAGCTGAAAGGCACTATGTTGGCTACTCCTGAGCCAAGGGATGCCACAGTTATTGCAATGGCTCTGGGGGGAAAGTCAGGGTCACCCAGTTTCAGCAAAACATATTCAATATCAAACAGAGATCCATTTATGAAGCAAATGTAGCCATTCCACAAGCCAGGAAGACTACCCACAGCCCACTTTCCATCCAATTCAATCTGACCCAGAAGTGTTGTCCTGATGTTCTTGTCAAGTTTAGGGGCCCTATCAGATTTACTTTTGATCAAGGAAGGCAGTGGCGCTGTGGGTTAAACCACAGAGCCTAGGACTTGTTGATCAGAAGGTCGGCGGTTCGAATCCCCGTGACAGGGTGAGCTCCCGTTGCTCAGTCCCTGCTCCTGCCAACCTAGTAGTTCAAAAGCACATCAAAGTGCAAGTAGATAAATAGGTACCGCTCCGGCAGGAAGGTAAACGGCGTTTCCATGTGCGCCGCTCTGGTTCGCCAGAAGCGGCTTAGTCATGCTGGCCACGTGACCCGGAAGCTGTACGCCGGCTCCCTCGGCCAACAAAGCGAGATGAGCACTGCAACCCCAGAGTCGGCCACGACTGGACCTAATGGTCAGGGGTCCCTTTACCACTACTAAGGAAGACAAATGATCAGGGAATGGATGGATCGAGTGTCCACACTAAGTTCAGGGTCAATCTGATGGGAGCGAGTTCCACATTTCATCTCATTTGGTCTGCCTTGAATCTTCATTGGATGCAACAACAAGGAAACCAAAGGAAACATCAGCATACTGCAAACGGCAAATGAAAAGGTCTCAAACATCATTAAGAGACATTAAAGACACAGGAGAACAGGGCAGTCTTCACCTGGAGCCAAAATATAATGAATAAGTCACGTGTGTCTAGGGAGGAGTTTCCAAAATTTGGATGGCACATCTGAATGGCCCTTTCTGCAGCAGACGATTGCCTCACCACTAAAAGCAGATCTCAAATACTGGGTAGGTTAATAATAATAATAATAATTAAACTAATAATAATAATAATAACATATTTATACCCCACCCTCCCTGGCCAAAGCTCAGGGCAGCTAACACCAGTAAAACTATAATAAAAACATAATGGGGGGGAACAATTTAAAATACAGGTTAAAATGCAATTTAAAATGCATCCTCATTTTAAAAGTAGCCCATGGATCAAAACCATAAGGGGAGGGAAAATATAAGGGTGATACTGAGTCCAAACCAAAGGCTAGGCGGAACAGCTCTGTCTTGCAGGCCCTGAGGAAAGATGTCAGGTCCCGCAGGGTCCTAGTCTCTTGAGCGTTCCACCAAGTTGGGGCCACTACTGAAAAGGCCCTGGACCTAGTTGAGACCAATCTAACCACCTTGCGACTTGGGACCTCCAAAGTGTTGTCATTTGTGAACCTTAAAGTCCTCTGTGGGGCAAACCAGGAGAGGAGGTCCCGTAGGTACGTGGGTCCTAGACCGTGTAGGGCTTTATGTGGGAGAAGGCTGACTTTCAGATTACCCAGATTCCCAAGTCACTAAGAGAATAAGACCAGCATACTGAACAGAGCTCAAAAACAGAAGCACACATCTCACTGAAAGCTACACACAGCATCTGTATTCAGATGCTCATTCAATTCAGCTGCAGGTGTTTCAAGCAAAGATGGCAAAGACACTCCATGGAGCATCTGGGGATATCTGAGACAACAGGGTGGAAAAGCGGAAAACTCCACAGAAATAAAGGGCCAGACGTCTAGAGAAACAGAACTTTCATTCTTCTCCAGGTAAGATGCTGAACGCCGAAGGAGCATACGAGGTGCTTATGCTGCAAATACATGAAAAGAAAACCGCTTAACGACACAGATGCTTTCGGCTTTTTCTGGCAATTTGTCGGATTTTTGGAGACGAAAGGCGTCCTCTGCGCAGGAGCCGTCATCATTAGCTGTGCCAAAAACCTGAATTCAGATAAAGCAGCCACTAGGAATGCAATCAACAAAATCAGCTAAAAAGCAACACCATGGCAACCACTCGCCAGCTCCATCCCAGGAAAATAGTGACAAGGCTGGCTGGGAATGAACTCCTTCAGTGATGAGAAGTCTTCATCTTGCAAACGGAATCTGCAGATACTGAAGGGGATTTGGAGAAGGGTTTTGTTGCCCTCGCGTCCCAATCCATGCCACTATAACGCTGAATAAAGTGTGCTAATGCAGCAAAGTGCTAATGGAAGTGAGAGCTGGACCATAAAGAAGGCTGATCATCGAAAAATTGATGCTTTTGGATTATGGTGCTGGAGGAAACTTTTGAGAGTCCCATGGACTGCAAGAAGATCAAACCTATCCATTCTGAAGGAAATCAGCCCTGAGTGCTCACTGGAAGGACAGATCCTGAAGCTGAGGCTCCAATACTTTGGCCACCTCATGAGAAGAGAAGACTCCCTGGAAAAGACCCTGATGTTGGGAAAGATGGCGGGCACAAGGAGAAGGGGACGACAGAGGACAAGATGGTTGGGCGGTGTTCTCGAAGCTACCAGCATGAGTTTGAGCAAACTGTGGGAGGCAGTGGAAGACAGGAGTGCTTGGCATGCTCTGGTCCATGGGGTCATGAAGAGTCGGACACGACTGAACGACTAAACAACAACAACCAAAATGCAGCAAATGTTTTTTTTTCTTTCCTACCTTGCACAATTCTGCCAGTTTGAAATTTTGCAAAGTTCTGGCTTCCTCCCATCTGAAATACTGGAGAGCAGCATCAGTGTGGGCAACCAATGGCTTGGCTTAGTATAAAGCTGATTCCTATGCAATATAATATAGTTGCTAGTCAGGAGAAGAAACAAGGAGACAGATCACTGAAGCCCTGACTGATGGAGCCAGAATGCACTACCAGCATCCTTTCAAGCCTACCTCATAGCCTTGACATCTAGAAACTTGCTTTTTAAAAGGGAAATCAAAGAATTAAAATGGAGATTCTCGAAGAGCAGAATTTGCGCCCATCCTTTGCCTTAGGTAAAGGTAAAGGGACCCCTGACCATTAGGTCCAGTCATGACTGACTCTGGGGTTGCGGTGCTCATCTCGCTTTATTGGCTGAGAGAGCTGGCGTACAGCTTCCGGGTCATGTGGCCAGCATGACTAAGCCGCTTCTAGCAAACCAGAGCAGCGCACGGAAACACAGTTTACATTCCCGCCAGAGCGGTACCTATTTATCTACTTGCACTTTGACATGCTTTTGAACTGCTAGGTTGGCAGGAGCAGGGACCGAGCAATGGGAGCTCACCCCATCGTGGGGATTCGAACCGCCGACCTTCTGATCAGCAAGTCCTAGGCTCTGTGGTTTAACCCAAAGCGCCACCCGTGTCCCATCCTTTGCCTTATCAGGGCTCAATTCCCGCAGAATTGGATAAGATGACAGGAAGGATTCGAAACCTGCGGGACCAGAGATTCACAGAAGATTGGAAGAAATATGCGAACTATTTGAAGAGCAACTGTAATCAACAAATTACACTAGTAGGACTACAAGAAGTTTTGTAAGGAGGAATATGTGAAATATTGCGAAGAAAATAAAGAAGAGAGACATTAGTTATGATACTTAAATGTAATAGTGAAAGTAAGAAATGTAAATTAAGTGGGAAAGATTGGAAAATTTTCAGATGTGATTGACGGAAATCAAAAAGTTGTATAAGATATAAAAGTATGTTTTATTATTGTTGAAAATGATATGTATATATGTATGTGTATGTATGTGTATGTATGTGTATGTATGTGTATGTGTGTGTGTGTGTGTGTGTGTGTGTATATATATATATATATATATCAGGGCTCAATTCCAAGGGTTCTCTCCCTGCATTTTAGCCTTTGTATTGCAGTGACATTAGAATGTAAGAAGAGCCCGGCTGGATCAGGCCATTGGCTCTTCTAGTCCAGCATCCTGTTCTCACATTGGCCAACCAGATGCCCCTTTTCCGGAAGCCCGCAAACAAAGACTGAGTGCCAAGGTACTCTCTTCCATCCTGCTACTTCCAGCAACTGAAGCATTGCAGCCTCTGACTGTGGAGACACAGCTCAGCCACTGTGCCTCGTAGTCAACAATATTCTTATCCTCCACAACTTTGTCTAACCCTCTTTTAAAGCCATCACTGTCTCCTGTGGGAGGAAGTTCTGTAATTTAACTATATGCCAAATCTAGCCCAAAACTGAAGTCAAATCTGACAGTACTGAAACTGATAAAGACGTACCTCCAAGCTTTGCACTGTGAGATACATGATTTTTTTTGCAGTTGGGCAAGGCTCTGCGTTGAAGGTTGTTGAATGCTTCAGTCACACATGATGTTTGAAGTTTGTGCATCATGGATAACATCAGTGGTGCTAGCCAATTCTTGCCTGTATATTGCATTTTGTATTTTATCATTCTTTTAAATCGCTTCAGGACTCTTCCTTGCTTGCGTGAAGCAATAAATAAATCTAATAAGCCAACTTTAAAAACGGCTTCCTCAAAGGAAGACACATGGCTATTGTGTTAACAAATGAGCAATAACTATGCCCCACCATTAATCCATGATAATCTGGAAAAGTCCAGGCATTGTGGTTGTGGGTATGTCTCAAAAGAAACAAGTGGCTGCAGTAGCAATTAAATGGGGCGAGGTCTCCAATTTTTGCCACAGTCATAATCCATGCAACATTTTTGCTACAAGAAGCAACAGAATCATCACCACACAAACAAGAAGCAACACTACCAATGAAAAGACAAAGGAAGGCATTTAGACTAGCAAGTAGTGAACATAAATTTTGGGTTGAGGAATCTCTACCCCATTTTCACCAATTGACAAGGGAGGGCTTAGAGAAGCAGATCTGAGCTCCTGATAAGCCTGAGAGACTCAGAGAGAGTCTAAATGGTATGAAATATCTGAGGCATCTCATCACTCACTAAATAAACAAAACCTTAAAAGGATTATTAGGAATGGAGGTGGTGAAAGGGCAGGCCCAACAGGTTCGTTCTCTCTTCTCTCTCTCTCTCTCTCTCTCTCTCTCTCTCTCTCTCTCTCTTTCACACACACACACACACACACACACACACACACACACACCTTACCTTACAAACCAGTCCTGCCTCTGGAATGTGAAATCCTAGTGCACCAGCTGCAAGCAGGGCTAATCTGAAGGAAAGGTCACAGAAGGTATGTGTCCAGCACTCACTTTGAAACGCCCTATAAGGAGAACTCTGTTTCTTTTCTCTTTTTTTGCTCACATTCTTTCCGGCAGAACAATCCTCTCTCACTCTCTCACCAGCAGAAGTTTCAGCGAATGTCATAATGCAGTTGGGATTTCCAAAGCACTTTCTACAATGTATCCCTTCTGAATTACCGAAAGGAGAGGTAAGGTAAAGGTAAAGTAAAGGACCCCTGGACAGTTAAGTCCAGTCAAAGGCTACTACGGGGTTGCAGCATTCAATTCGCTTTCAGGCTGAGGAAGCCAGCGTTTGTCCACAGACAGCTTTCCAGGTCATGTGGCCAGCTTGACTAAACCACTTCTGGCTCAACAGAAGCCAGAGTGCATGGAAACGCCATTTACCTTCCTGCTGCAGGGGTACCTATTTATCTACTTGCACTGGCATGCTTTCGAACAGCCAGGTTGGCAGGAGCTAGGACAGAGCAACAGGAGCTCACCCTGTCGTGGGGATTCAAACCGCCAACCTTCTGATCAGCAAGCCCGAGAGGCTCCATGGTTTAGACCACAGCATTACCCACGCCCCTGGGTGATATCCTCCTAGTCATACTAAGAGTAGGTCCACTGAACTTAATGAACTTTTGTTTCAGTGCCACCCACTCCCAGCATGTTGGATTAGGTCTGAGGGGAACCTGGGTTCAGATCTTAACTCAGTTACCAGCCAGGATTCTTGAGGCCTTTGAGCGGAGCGTCTACCATGTCTCCTGGCAACCCCAGGAATTCCCTAGCAGATCCCAACCCAGTGGGCCCCTCAGCAGTGAGATTCTCAGAAGTGTTTCCAGGGGACTCTGCCTAACACCTTAAGATCAACAACCTGTGGGGTGTCTCTTGTTCATCCACAGAGGACACCATGTCTGGTACCAGGTCAGGGACCAGACCTGGAACCTCAAGCACAATAATCACAATAATCACTCTTGCCTGCTTCCCAGAGGGACCCTGAGTCTCTCCCGCCAACAGGGAGAGCCTTCCCCATGGGAGGAAACTTTAGACCTCAAACAAGGTCTTTATAACATCATGAAACTTGGCCGCTGGCTCCCACACTGGAAGGGGGGCTGTCTTCTTTGTGTCTCCAGTGTTATCGGTTTGTGTATGGGCACCGTACCCAAAGAGAAGAATCTAAATTACACTCAGGAGCATTTATTTGCTCCTTGCCCGGTGCTACGTGCCATCGCGATAAAAACTGACAGCACTTTGAAGCCTGTAAACTGACTCCTAGGTAACTGCTCAGAGTTTCTCCCTTCCCTCCCACACTCCAAGCATCCCAGCATTTGATGTTCCCTCCCCCAGCTAATCAGAGAAAGGATCAGAAACTCGAAGCTATTGAGAGCTGTGGCAGGGCAGTCTCAGTGTGACAGCTGAAGGAGCCGGTCGCATTTCACTGACATACTCAATTGCTCCAGTAAATCGAGTGGAAGTCAATACACTCCCTTCTTCAGATCTCCTGTGTGTATGTACACAGCTTGATTCTCTCCAGCCCAGCCTTTGCCAACCGGGTGCCCTGCAGCTGGAGGAAGAGGAGAGAAGAAAAACACCCAGGGAGGCTGCTTTCCATAATGCGGGCAGCAAGAGAGGCAGGTAAAGATGAGACCAGGGCCTGTTCTTGCCAGACTGTCCCCACCCTGACAAAGTCTCCAAATAAAGAAAGACATGTCCCTCAATCTATCCAATGCATGCTATTGAAATTGGTGGGCAGGATTAGGCTTCTGGGCCTACAGATGTCAATGCCTATGCAGATGGTGACAGCAGTCACGAAATTAAAAGACGCCTGCTTCTTGGGAGAAAAGCAATGAGAAACCTAGACAGCATCTTAAAAAGTAGAGACATCACCTTGCCAACAAAGGTCCGAATAGTAAAAGCTATGGTTTCCCCAGTAGTGATGTATGGAAGTGAGCGCTGGACCATAAAGAAGGCTGATGGCTGAAGAATTGATGCCTTTGAATTATGGTGCTGGAGGAGACTCTTGAGAGTCCCATGGACTGCAAGAAGATCAAACCTATCCATTCTGAAGGAAATCATCCCTGAGTGCTCACTGGAAGGAAAGATCCTGAAGCTGAGGCTCCAAGACTTTGGTCACCTCATGAGAAGAGAAGTCTCCCTGGAAAAGACCCTGATGTTGGGAAAGATGGAGGGCACAAGGAGAAGGGGACGACAGAGGACGAAATGGTTGGACAGTGTTCTCGAAGCTACCAGCATGAGTTTGACCAAACTGCGGGAGGCAGTGGAAGACAGGAGTGCCTGGCGTGCTCTGGTCCATGAGGTCACGAAGAGTCAGACACGACTAGACGACTAAACAACGTGCCCTATGAGAATCCCTCTGAACATGATGTAGTGCAGAGGGCCCAAGTCGCACATGTGATTACATAGGGTTGCCATATTTCAGAGTCAGAGCACTGGTCTATCGAGAACAGTATTGCTTACACTGGCTGGCAACAACTTTCTGTGGTTTAGGACAGGGCATCTGTTGAAAATCGAACCTGCATGTAAAGCGGTGAAGTAGCTGCAGCAGCTGCGATTTCCACACAATCTTCCCAAAGATGGATTATTCAGAAATATCTGGCAAAGTCCATTTAGCAACCAGCTGAAGTTCCTCTCAACCCAAAAAGAGGGTGAGAGGGAAGCTTTTTAATCTACCACGAAGGAAGAATCGAGCGAATGAGAAAATTCTCCTCACCATACCAAACGAGGGGGGAAAGAAATACTTCGGTAATGACGGTTTGCCAGAATCAACAAACGTCAACTGCCAACTCAGCTGTACATTGACAAGCCAACACCTTACTGTCTGGGCACCCAGAAGGCCTCCTTTCCCGCCCACCAAGTCTGGGGTCGGAGTTTATTTTAGCATATATTACCTCATCAAAACTGGATTGGGAGCACTAAAAGCAACAAAACAAACTTTGTTCATGGTGGCAAGCTCGGTTTGGGTCTCTCTCAACAGATCTTTGCCCCTTGTTCACACTTCATACATTTTTCCCCCTGTGGCACCTTCTGAATCTTTGCCCACAGTATTTTATATGCCAGCCCAGTTAATCTTTCATTTTACAAAAAAAACCCAACAACCACAAAATAAATCCCTCCCCGAGCCATTTTTCTTCCTTGCCCACATTTCCTCCCTTCTCCTCTCCCTCTGCAATTCCAAAGTTAGCTGCGTAAAAACTATTCATAGAGCGAGCGTGGAAAAGCCGCCGTAAATGTGGAGGAAGAAAAACACACACCGCCAACATTTACAATAACTTCATAGCCAGCGCAGTAAACATTTATCTTTAGATGAGGCACCCGAGAGAAATGTGTGCCAAACTACATGTTAAATTAAAGCCGTATTTTTGAATTGCATATTCTGTCAGGGCTTTAAATAGGCTTTTGCCTCCTCCTTCTTTTTTGCAGTGTGAATGTTTTGGGGGGTGGAGTACAAGTGCGACTGTGGCCTGTAAATATGCACCACGTTCCTAAAGAAACTGCTCCTCCCAAGAAAAGAAAAACACAAGTACCGTATTTTTTGCTCTATAAGACTCACTTTTTCCCTCCTAAAAAGTAAGGAGAAATGTGTGTGCGTCTTATGGAGCGAATGCAGGCTGCACAGCTATCACAGAAGCCAGAACAGCCAGAGGGATTGCTGCTTTCACTGCACAGCGATCCCTCTTGCTGTTCTGGCTTCTGAGATTCGGAATTTTTTTTTCTTGTTTTCCTCCTCCAAAAACTAGGTGCGTCTTGTGGTCTGGTGCGTCTTACAGAGGAAAAATAACATTGGCCTGGCAACATCTTGGAAGAAGAGGGGGGGTTTTGTCAGGATGATGGTGCAGGGAGAAATGTTTACCACTTTCTAGGGGGGTAGCTGGATATTACACTCACCAAGGGGAACAAACTTCCCACTCCTGGGTCACACCCACACCATGCAGTCAAAGTACATGGCTTGACCCAAAAGAATTCTGGGAACTGTAGTTTACCCCAGCACTCCTAACAGAAGGGCATGAAAACAGCGCCTGGCTATCCCATGAGCGTCTGCACCAACTGTTGAGGCCTGTGGAGAGTTGGAATTTGAGCAAAGATGTTTGGAGGGAGAGATTGTGGTGGAGTTTGACAGAGTTTAGCATCTAGTCAATGCTGCTGGTTGTTGTTTTTAAGGGTTTCCCAAGGGTTTCCTTGGGAAAGAGCTGTAGAGGGTGTTTGCAGGCTTTTCCAATGGAATTTCAAATATACACGATTTCACTTAAATGCAACGTACCTTGGAATGAAATCCTCATGTAAATGAGGAGTTGCCTGTACGTAGTTGCTATACTTCAAGAAGTAAAAATCTGGACACAATAAGTTGTTGGGGAATAAGTTTTAGGGAAAGTCACTGAGCTTTTGGGGGGGGGGGTTGTTGAGCTTTCCTTGGAAAATTGTCCTAAGAAAGTTGTTGAGTTTTTTGGAAACGTTTCAAAGAGCCCAGGCATTTTGCCGATTTCCCAAAATTCCCCCCAAGAATCCCAGAAAATCCAGATGTATGACAATGCTACCTTTACGAGCTTCTACCAAAAGCCTTCTATGCCATCTAAAGAGCGTTGTAAGGTCCATATAGTAAAAGCTATGGTTTTCCCAGTAGTGATGTATAGAAGTGAGAGCTGGACCATAAAGAAGGCTGATCGCCGAAGAATTGGTGCTTTTGAATTATGGTGCTGGAGGAGACTCTTGAAATCAGCCCTGAGTGCTCACTGGAAGGACAGATCCTGAAGCTGAGGCTCCAATACTTTGGCCACCTCATGAGAAGAGAAGACTCCCTGGAAAAGACCCTGATGTTGGAAAAGATGGAGGGCACAAGGAGAAGGGGACGACAGAGGATGAGATGGTTGGATGGTGTTCTCAAAGCTACTAACATGAGTTTGACCAAACTGCGGGAGGCAGTGGCAGACAGGAGGGCCTGGCGTGCTCTGGTCCATGGGGTCACGAAGAGTCGGACATGACTAAACGACTAAACAACAACAACAACAACAACAACAACAACAACAACAACAACAAAGAACGTTGATGAGAGGGACTTTCCCTTTTACTTTAAATGAGGGGGCAGATCTGCATGGAGATCTCTTTGAACACAAAATATCTAATCCAGCACAAAATGGCAACTGGGAACAAATGGCTCGGGAAGACTCCATGCTCCTCACCAAAGTGTGACTTCTCAGAAAACTTTGGGTGGAGACTGGGAGTCCTTCAGCTCCACTATGAAGACTTCCACTTAAGCATGGATTAGGCATGGAGGAACGCAACTCCCGATGACAGCACAGTACGGCGATCAATAGGCTTTGGCTGGTGAAGTCACCCCTGAAATTTTACGCCCTCGACAATCCCTGGTCATGGCCAGAAAGGCTGCGAGTGCCACACTTCCGCCTACCCACGTATTCCTCTCTGACGTGAACCGAACAATTTTGAAAGCGAGAGGAAGGGATGTCAAGTGCTGGGGCTCGATCCAGATTTGTTCAGACGGTTTCCAACTGTGTGATCTCTTGAACTTTTTGCGCTTTAGTGGTTTTCTTACTGACAAGCGGAAGAATGTAACCGGGAACTATATAAGAAAGGCCAAGTCAATCTTCTTGGAGTCCTTTGCATGCCCTGTTCGCCTTGAATAAATAGCAAAATATACTGTACCTGCATGCAGAACACACATCCTCGCTCCCATTTTGGATCTCAACAGCTACTTATTTGAACAGGTTGATATATTTGTTTAAGTCTTTCCCCGCATCTCTGATTCTCCCTTTTTTTAATAGAAAGGCCAGTAAATCACAAGCTACAGTGGTACCTTGGGTTACATACGCTTCAGGTTACATACGCTTCAGGTTACAGACACCCCTAACCCAGAAATATTACCTCGGGTTAAGAACTTTGCTTCAGGATAAGAACAGAAATTGTGCTCCGGCGGCACAGCAGCAACAGGCGGCCCCATTAGCTAAAGTGGTGCTTCAGATTAAGAACAGTTTCAGGTTAAGAACAGACCTCCAGAACGAATTAAGTACTTAACCCGAGGTACCACTGTATTCCAGCACACATTAAAAATTGTCATTTTTTTATTATTGCTTTAAAACAAATTTCTTTGAATTAGCTCTTCTTGCACTCTGCTACTTTTACTTTTCAATAAGCTCTTTCAAGGGTCAAGCAATATTACCCTCACAAGAACTGTTGTTCAGATCAAAAGTGTTAATCAGGTTGGCTCCAGATTCAAATCTTCTCCTCAAACTGGATTCAAGCATTCGTTCACACACACTGCAAAAAAAAAAACCCCACCACACAAGCTTTATTTAGGTTCAATTTCCTGCCAACACCACATTGCCACTTCCAACTTTGTCCTGCGCTAGCCAAAACCAGGGTGGGTGGGTGGGTGTAGCTTTCAAGATTTCCAAAGAGCCAATGAAGTTAATTTATAATGCAATTACAGGTTTAAGGTTCATGGTTTACCTAAGCTTTGGGTTTTTTACTCATTATCCAGCTGGCGAAGCAAGGAAAACACAGCGCTATTAACAAAAATGTCAAATACTTTCCACCTCCATTTTTTGAAAAAAAAAATCTCACATAAAAGCTGAAGACAAACTTTTACAAGGATGAAGACAATTATTTTCTTCTCAGGAGGTCTGAGAAACAGAAAATGAAGGTGGAAGATGGAACACAGCTGAATGTAAACAGTTTTTGAAGAGAAGATCTTTTAAATTACCAACTTTCAGTCTCATTATAATAACAGGCTTAAGGCCAATTAATAGGCTCAGTTGAACTAGTAATTTTGAGAAGGAAGTATATTTACTTTGGGAGAGAAAAACACCTGGCAGATTCACATTTTGACTTCAGACAATTTGAATGGAAATTCCCTAAGAAGTATCAGGCTTCCACAAACCTGAAAGTGGAGAAGGAGCCCACAACTTTTGGAAACAGCAGAATTTTCTCTCATTCCACTGAAGTTGAATTGGCCAAAAGTTAAGTGAAAAGAAACAACAATATGGTGACATATTGAGTATCCTGCTTTCCACCTCAGGACTTTCATAATAATCTAGAGTGCTACCTTTCTTGTATGGGAAGTCCATGTGAGACACAGCTTGGAGACAAAATCATTTGTCTGCCAGAGCAATCTGTGCAGTGGCCAAAGTACCAATGTTGTGGGGAAATATCTAGTTTTTCTGAATCATTGGTGTTGTCCCCACAAAATGCAGCCATATTAGTTAAGGTAAAATTTTTTTCCAGTAGCACCTTAAAAGGTAAAGGTAAAGGGCCCCTGACAGTTAAGTCCAGTAGCAGACAACTCTGGGGTTGCGGCGCTCATCTTGCTTTTAGAGACCAACTAAGTTTGTTCTGGGTATAAGCTTTTGTGCGCATGCACACTTCTTCAGATACCTTAGTTGGTCTGTAAGGTGCTACTGGACATTTTATTTATTTATTTATTTATTATTTATTTCGACTGCGTCAGCCAGCGTGGTATAGTGGTTAAGAGCAGTGGACTCGTAATCTGGTTAACCGGGTTTGATTCCCTGCTCCTCCACATGCAGCTGCTGGGTGACCTTGGGCTAGTCACACTTCTCTGAAGTCTCTCAGCCTCACTCACCTCACAGAGTGTTTGTTGTGGGGGAGGAAGGGAAAGGAGATTGTTAGCCGCTTTGAGACTCCTTAGGGTAGTGATAAAGCGGGATATCAAATCCAAACTCTTCTTCTTCTTCAAACCAACACGGCTACCTACCTGGATCTAGTTAAGGTAAAACTTCCAGTTTGATACTCTCAATGTCTGGTGCAATATGCAGTAAGCATAACCATCACATTCAAGTATAGGGAGAGAGAAAGATGCCACGGAGCACAACAACTCATTCAAAGTTACATCTCAGTTCCAATGTTGGTGGTGCCCAATCCTGAGATCTCATGGTACTTCTACCTCGGGGTAGGCAACCTAAAGCCCATGGGCCACAAGTGGCCCCGGGGGTCGTTTAACTGGCCCACGAGCTGCCCCCAAACCGAATTGCCCGCTCGGCAAATCTCCGTGCGCTGCACTAAACCGGCACAGTGCGGTATGGGGAGTCGCTTCCACAGTGCCGGAAATCGCGTCTGCGCAGACGCCGGAAATCGTGCACGCGCAATCCAGCCCACAGAGGGATCTCTGCTGGAGTGAACTGGCCCAGGCGAGGTAAACCTTGCCAACCCCTGTTCTACCTGGTGTAGAGAGCTTTTGCAGCAATTGCAACTGTCCCCAGGGACCACCACCTTCAACAACAAAAACACCATTTCACGAGTAAGAATTATGTCATTCGCAGCACTTCGGTAACATTGGTTGCATGGAGAAACCAACACGCATGAGCCATGTCACATTACAGAGGTAACAAATGGACGAGCCTGAAGGAACAGTCATGCATGCATGAGATCCCAACCAGTTTCTCAGCTGGCTTCATGCATGTGATGAACTAAGACCCTGCTCAGTAAATCTCATGCTACCATTGACCATTTTGTCTCTAAGGGGCTACCACACTTTGAGTACCGTAGTTCTAGAAGTCTTCATCTGAAGGTACCATGCCTTCTGTGCTACTCTTTGACCTGGTGTGTCTCCATCTCCTGACAACCATCCTGAGGCTGCAGTGATAGTGTAACTGAAGCAACCCACCGCCATTCGCTAATAGCTATTAGTTCTTAATAGAGGCCAGCACTTAGGCCCAGGATGCAGTTGCTGTCAGAAGGGTCATGGTTAATAATGATTAATCTGATCCTTACCAACACAAGCTGCATCAACCAGTCACTAAATAATTGCTCAACAGCGTGGATATTATTTCCAGAGAAGCGAGGGTAAGAGGGACACATCTATCATTGCAAGATGAAACCTAAAAATGAAACACGCCGAAGGAAAAGGAGATGTTAACTCCCAGGGATGCCAAAAAACTTGAGAAGAGCTGAGAGAAACCCCTCAAAATGAAGTGGGAAACAAGAAAGAAAACTCAACAGGGTGGCACATATCATTTGTTGAGAATAACCTAGTTTCTTTTGCTTCATTTGTGCCTGAGAACTCCTCAAAGTTTCTGCCACAATCCGATTTCCAACACTGGATTAAAAAAAATGATGATGTCATTAATTAATACGTTTGCCCATCTGTTTATCCAGTTGGCTCAAGAATTCTTTTTAAAATATCTGAATTCTCAAATGCATCAATGCTGTTGAAAGCCTCTCATCCATCCAAGCTATAAAGCAGCATGCAAGGGGGGTGGGAATCACCACAAGACCCCATGAAGCTGGGAAGTGAAGGGACTTTATACATCATTGCTCCTCCAGCTTCTCCAACAGTCTCCTCCACCCAGGCAATGAGAAGCAAGTTGCCCTCTTTCGACACGGGTGTAGATTTGTTTAGGGTTTATAAACCCTCCTTTCGCCACAAACCACTTACAGAACAAAACAGATAACATTGCACAAATCACATATCCAATTATCGCCAAAACATTTCTATACAGTGGAATCTCGGGTTGCGAACGTGATCCGTGCGAGAGGCACGTTCTCAACCCGCAGCATTCACAACCCACAGTGCCGCGTCTGCACATGAGCGTGATGCAATTTGGCACTTCTGTGCATGCACAAAGAGTGATTTAGCATTTTTGCGCATGCGCGAGCACCGAAACCTGGAAGTAACCCATTCCGGTACTTTCAGGTTCAGCATGTCCGTAACCCGAAAACATGCAACCCACAGCGATTGCAACCCAAGGTATGACTGTATAGCAAATGATACTAAAACAAACTACAACAGTGTGGGCAACAAACTCAGACAGCAAATGGCATATCCTCTCATCCCTCTCCAAAAGCTTGGGCAAAGAGGTGGGTCTTTAACCAGCACAGGAAAAATAAACAATGTTGATGCCGGGCACAACTCAGAGAGGAGAGGACACTAAAGGCAGGGAGAAAGACCCTTTTCCTAGTTGGAACCAGTGCTTAGTTACACACTTCTGGGGAGGTTGTGTGTGTTGTTATTCCCATGTGTCTGTTGCAACAACAACAGCAAGATAAGGGCTGGAAGAGAGGGTGTTTATATTGCTGTTGTCATTCTTCAGCACCACATACAACCTTCTCCATCAACAATACTGAAAGCCATTAGGTGCCTATACCACTTGCTCAAAGACACCTACTTGGGCTCAAGGAAGCAGGGAGCTGGTAGTGAAAATTTTAGCAATAAGATGTTCTTAGAAAGTTTCATTATATTCTAAATAAATACCTATTTTCTTTGGCATTGTAATGACCTAAATGCAAAGTCAAACTCTTGACTTCCTTTTCCTAAATTGCCCAAGTGATTCAAGATGCACCTTGTAGATCTCTGTATTCTTGTTTTAAAGCCATCAAGCATCACTTTGTGTCCCCATGGACTGAAAAGCAATAAATATATATGATATGTTGCTCAAATAAATCAATGGAATGCTTTATTCTGGTGAATTGTGACCGTAAGGATGGGGCTGGCTATAAAGACAATTAAATACACATTGAGTTGGCAGCGATGGCAGGAAAATTCAATCCAGTTTGCATTTATAGGTGAACCTACGAAATTTGCACTTTCCTTTACAATACAAAAACTGGAATCTGCACTATCTGAATTTTGCGGTGCAGTTCTTCGGCCACATGAGGTATATAAAAAGGCAAAAATCTGCTTAGAAGTGTCTTTATAAATGCAAACACCACAGCAAATAACATTCAAAAATGCATTATTCCAGGGGAAATTACTTTACAAAAATGTGTTTATTAGACCAAGTTGGATACAAACATGTATATCAGGAGGAATTTTCACCAAAAATGCTAATCAATTTTTGTGAGGACTTTTTTTTTTAAAAAAAACTACAACACACACACAAGAAATTGAAAGAGACTGAAACTGACAAATTTGTCCATTCCTGATTGCTGGGTCAGGGGACTTCACAACCCAGACCTGTAAATCAACCCATGTTAATTTTCCACATTTCAATAAGACGCTTCCCTGGTTAGGAGCAGAAACACCATTTGAAGAAGATGATGTGGGCTGTCACTTCTGAAAATAAACCTTGATCAAGTCCTGATCAAGCAGCTGCTCTCTATGCAACACAGTATTTTAAGAGGCTGTTGTCATGAATGTGCCAAAGCCTTGGGAGAGCGACCTGATTTGACTCCTATGATGAAAATGGGGAAGGAGCATTTGGGGTATTCTCTGAAAGGTTTTTTAGTGCCTACAAACATTTCCTTTTTTCTTTTCCCCCCTGCTAAACCCCCAAGACTCCAAAACTTCTTCGATTCAAGATCCAACAGAGAAGATGAGATCCATTTCACTGCATGACCCCTCTTCTTTCCCATT
The DNA here is from genome assembly GCF_964270895.1 of Podarcis filfolensis. Classification (NCBI taxonomy): domain Eukaryota; kingdom Metazoa; phylum Chordata; class Lepidosauria; order Squamata; family Lacertidae; genus Podarcis; species Podarcis filfolensis. The sequence goes on along the minus strand of NC_139613.1, from coordinate 7,721,771 downwards.
ACCCACCCAACAGACAGGAATCTCTCCCCTTCTCCGGCTTTGGCTGTCTGCAGAGAGAGAGATAAAATGTGTGGTGCTTGCTGAATGACAAGAGAGAGAGAGAGACAATCCACTTGCTTTGAAGATGAGGGAGAGGGGTGAAAAGAGAGAGTCAGGTTTATATGGAGAAAGGATATTGTGGCATTAAGGAGGTTAATGAGTTTGGCAAGGCGAAAACTCGATGCCCTAAATGGAGGGGAGGGGAGAAGGCTCTTTTAAAGGAATTGCATCCATTTCTCAATGTCAGGACATGGCAGAGAGGTGAACCCCCTGGTGTCAGTCATTACAAACAGGAAGATAAAATCCACGTCACCCTCCTGAAACATGGCGGCAGCTTGGAGGCTTCATGATCCCACACTTTCCCGCTTTGATTTTTGCCTCTGGGTCTGAGGAACCTGCAAGGAAGACCCCTCAAAGCGCCTGGGGTGCAGGACTAGCGATGCATACTTGAAATTTTAATTAGGGTTGAAAGACCGAAATTTGAATGCCAGAGGGAGACAGAGACAGAAAGATTTGGAAAATGTGGATTCACATTCTGTAGAGACCAAAAAACAAAACAAAAAGTCAACCAGTAGACTGAGTTTATAGCTGACCAGCAAAAATATTTATTATCAGCTTCCCTCTAGCATAGTGTCCTGGGACTGTCTACAGATAAAAGAATAAGACAAGACTACTGAAAAACCCAATGTAAAACAGAGCAGCTTCAATCCAATGAACTACAGTGGTACCTTGGGTTACATACGCTTCATGTTACATACGCTTCAGGTTACAGACTCTGCTAACCCAGAAATAGTACCTCGGGTTAAGAACTTTGCTTCAGGGTGAGAACAGAAATTGCGCTCCAGCGGCGTGGCAGCAGCAGGAGACCCCATTAGCTAAAGTGGTGCTTCAGGTTAAGAACAGTTTCAGGTTAAGAATGGACCTCCGGAATGAATTAAGTACTTAACCTGAGGTACCGCTGTAATCTGACATCTAGCATTAATCTAGCATTAATCTTAGAGTGACATCTAACATTAATCTTAATGAGAGTAGACCCACGGAAACAAAAGTTCATTAAGTTCAGTGGACCTACTCTTAGTATGACTAACCCTGGATATCACCCATCCAGGGACGTGGGTGGCGCTGTGGTCTAAACCATGAAGCCTCTCAGGCTTGCCAATCAGAAGGTCGGTGGTTCAAATCCCCACGACGGGATGAGATCCTATTGCTCTGTTCCAGCTCCTGCCAACCTAGCAGTTTGAAAGCACACCAGTGGAAGTAAATAGGTATGGCTGCAGCAGGAAGGTAAACAACATTTCCGTGCGCTCTGGTTTCCGTCACGGTGTCCCGTTGTGCCAGAAGTGGTTTAGTCATGCTGCCCACATGACCTGGAAAGCTGCCTGTGGACAAACGCCAGCTCCCTCGGCCTGAAAGCGAGATGAGCACCACAACCCCATAGTCGCCATTGACTGGACTTAACCGTCCAGGGGTCCATTACCTTTTAACCCTTTTTTATCACCCATCCAGTGTGCCTGGCTTCATGAGCCCTGCCAAGCTTTCGTAAAACCTGGTCAAAAACCATCAGTCCACAATTTCACTTATAACAGGAAAACAAATGTTTCCAGAGTTGTGCAAGCCTAAAATACTCCACACTTTGGTTCCATCTGCTTTGTTGGGGTTTGGGACACCCTAGAAGAGTTGGAAGGAGTTGGTTCTCTCAGACGAGAAGAAACCCTATTGCTGATGGAGCAATCTCTTGTCTACAGCTTAGACCAAGCAGTTCACAGATGCGTTTAAATGAATAATCTCAGACTGCACAGCAATACCATTGGCTTCAATCACAGATTTCTTATGTGTGAAGGAATGCTGGCATAGACACCAAGATCCTCCACCTTGAGTATTTATCTGCCCTAAAAGTGTTTTGCAGTATTATTCTTGCTTTTAACTCCTGTCCTTCACCTAGATCGGAGTTCTGGGCTCTTGAAACAAATTATGTTATAGACTGGGAAAGAGATGATGAGTTGGGCTGCCCTGTAAAGCTAAAGGGACCCCTGACCATTAGGTCCAGTCGTGACTGACTCTGGGGTTGCGGCGCTCATCTCGTTTTATTGGCCAAGGGAGCCGGTGTACAGCTTCCGGGTCATGTGGCTAGCATGACTAAGCTGCTTCTGGTGAACCAGAGCAGCACACGGAAACGCCGTTTACCTTCCCGCCGGAGCGGTACCTATTTATCTACTTGCACTTTGACATGCTTTCGAACTGCTAGGTTGGCTGGAGCAGCAACCAAACAATGGGAGCTCGCGGGGATTTGAACCGCCGACCTTCTGATCGGCAAGTCCTAGGCTCTGTGGTTTAACCCACAGCACCACCCGCGTCCCCTAGGCTGCCCTGTGGATGGAAGCAAATCTAGCAACTTGATCTCACAGAGAACCAGAACCTTTGGCATTCATGCATGAAATACCATATCCATTTTTCCCCCTCTCTCTCTCCTAACCTCCAGGCAATAATTGCATTGTTGTTGATGGAATGGTCCCTGGAAGAGGGGAGTTAAAGGACAAAGATGAATTATTTTGCACCACCCTGTACCGGATTACTATGTATACATTATATATTATTTTAGCACAAATCTCTCCCTCTCTGTCCTCCACAAATGCATATTCATGGCTGCTCAGTTTTTGATTCTGTCACCAAGCAAAAGATGATCCTTCAACCTAGACTAACGCGGTTTCCGTTCCCTTTTCAAGCTGCTGTTGATCTACTGCACATCAGAATGTATGTCAAAAATAACCATTTTATCCCCACTTGTTCCCAATTTTAAACTGAGGGCCACTTTGCATTGCTGAATTAGTATGATAAGGATGCAGGTCTGGCATATCCACACAGACTTTGGGATTTTGTGGAATCCTGACTGTGCAACTTTCCTCCAGTGACACACTGCAATTCAGTCCATGCCTACTGTTCTTGAGCCTAGGTTTGGGTAGCCCCTGAGTCAAATGGTAAAAGGAGGTTGCGCTCCAAAATGGACCCTTGCTGAAAACAAATGCAGTATGTACTTCCTATATTAACGTTGGGTTCTTTATGAATGCTTTGGCATTTTAAAAATCTTATTTATTGATTTTTCACCCCCCAAAAACCCTACAGATTTTAACATAGATAATAAATTACTTCATCCATTTACTTCCTGTCCCCACCTTCCGTGGTTTCCATAAAGGTAAAGGACCCCTGACGTTAGGTCTAGTCATGGACGATTCTGGGGTTGCGGTGCTCATCTTGATTTACTGGCCGAGGGAACCAGCATACAGCTTCCGGGTCATGTGGCCAGCATGACTAAGCTGCTTCTGGCGAAATAGAGCAGTGCACGGAAACACCGTTTACCTTCCCGCCAGAGTGGTACCTATTTATCTAGTTGCACTTTGGTGTGCTTTCAAACTGCTAGGTGGGCAGGAGCTGGGACCAAACAACAGGAGCTCACCCCGTCGTGGGGATTCAAACTGCCGACCTTCTGATTTGCAAGCCCTAGGCTCTGTGGTTTTAACCACAGTGCCACCTGCGTTCCATATTTAACCTTAAAAGCTGCACATTTCATGTATAATATTCAATACATCCATTTTAACCTATTTATCTTAATTGTTAATGTTGTTGCTCATGTTTCAAGTTCTGCTCAAGAACACTACCATAGTTCTTTAAATACTCAATAAAAGGACTCCAGTCCTCAAGGAATTTTCCATCATTTTGTTCTCTAATTCTTGTTGCCGTTGATCTTGACAGTTCTGCATACTCCATCATTTTCAAAAGCCATTCTTCCTTCTTTCCATCTTTGGGCATACGGTATTGTTGCTATCATACATATCGTACATAAATAAGTTAACCAACACTTTTGGTATATCATTATCTATAATTCCTAAAAGTAAAGTTTTGGGTTCCTTGGGAACTTTGGACCCACTTCTTAACACGCTGAATCAAGAACCTAAGAAGCTGCCTTTGATGCAGTTCAGACCAGTGCTCCATCTAACTGAGTACTGTCAACAGAGATGGACTGGGGTTCTTTGGGTTTTCAAACAAGGATCTCTTCCAGGCCTATTCTGGAGATGTCAGGGATTCAACCGAAGACCTTTTGCATACCAAGCAGATGTTCTGCCTCTGAGCTGCCATCCTTGGCCATCAGCTGTCTATTCAGCTTGTCACGCCCCTAACTAATCCAACATTTTAAAAGCCTTCTCATTCGTCCAGAGTTTTCCTGCTCTCTTAATGGCGGCTGAATTCATACAACCTCCACACACATGCACAAACTTTATGTAGTCAACAAGCGGCTAAACCAAGGGAAAACAGGATGTCAGAATGGAACCAGCAAGAAATTCATTCTCAGACCACCATAAAAACAAGATGTAAACAATTGAGGGGTATTTGTTTTTGGTTTTCTCCTGGGGTCACATAAACCTGGATATAGGTGCCTATGGGCGTCTCCACTCCCATCGTTCTACCCGGACACTGAGGTCCAGCTCCGAGGGCCTTCTGGTGGTTCCCTCACTGCGAGAAGCCAAGTTAAAGGGAACCAGGCAGAGGGCCTTCTCGGTAGTGGCACCCGCCCTGCGGAACGCCCTCCCACCAGATGTCAAAGAGAAGAACAACTACCAGACTTTTAGAAGACATCTGAAGGCAGCCCTGTTTAGGGAAGCATTTAATGTTTGATGCATTACTGTATTTTAATATTTTGTTGGAAGCTGCCCAGAGTGGCTGGGGAAGCCTAGCCAGATGGGTGGGGTATAAATTATTATTATTATTATTAGTAGTAGGAGGAGGAGGAGGAGGAGGAGGAGGAGTAGGAGTATGCCATTGGGCACATGTAGTTCTGACAACTTTCAATCAAATGTATTGTGAGTATCAAGAAAAGAAAAAGAACATTTTAGGAAATACGGGTGCCTTCTCTAGGAAGTTCTTTTGAACCTATCTCAAAAAGCTGGTGCAAAACTAACATACTTCCCGCTCCACTGCCCAAATTATACCCCTTTTGATATAAACGAGAACTCTGCTAATGATGTTATAATATACTTTTATAAAAAGTATACCACCTTTGGGTGGCATTCAACTAAGTTTTACTCAGAGTAGACCCCCTGAAAATCAATAAACATGATTGCATTTGGTTCACTATTTTCAACAGGTCTACTCTGAGTAAAATTTAGCTAACTACCAGCTCCTTAGACAATGCAAAATAATATTCAAATGAACCACCCAGACCTTTGCTAAATTTCACACGCAGTGCACTAACGATTAATGATGTTGTTATTTACTACTATTATTTTTTTAATATTAATATTAGCAACCCACATCCCGGCTTTTCCGCACTGCTTCTTCAACTATTCTTTCACTCTCTCCCTCCATGCTAAAAGAGGAATCAGCCTGACCCTTACAGCTTAATCTGCCAGTGACAAGGGAACGGAAGCCTGGAAATACTGAATTCCTCCTCCCTCCATTTTCTTTAAACTTCTCCCTCCAACCCCTTTTGGAATCGGGGGGGGGGGGGGGGAAATATCCAGCCTCCCTTGGTTTTAGAACCTTTTGGCCATTCCTAAGGGAGAACCAGGATGGGGGGGGGGGAGGCAGGACAGACCACGGCTAGCAGAGCCAAGGTGGAGAGCAGCAGCCCTGCAACGGACAGCTGGTGTTTGGGTGGTGGTAAATCACCCTGAAATGAGCCTCTTCCCTCGGCTCAATGAGGCCTAAATAACAAAGGAAGGCACAGCTTGGAGTCGGACAGCCCGCTAGCCAGCCATAGACACACATGACAGCTTCATTCAGGAGCCCAGAGTCGATACAAAAGCTCCGAAATCAATCCGACATCCCGCTACCTCAGACAATGCCCCAAATCTTCTCAGAATTGGAGACCCAAATGAGGGGACAGCATTCAAGGGAGATCAAAAACGCCACAGTCCTGGCATTGAAAGGGGCTGAAGTAAAAGAAGAATTTAGAAAAGAGAGGGGGGAGAGAGGGGGGGGCAAAGAATGGTGCTGGAGTTGTCAATGGTATGGTTGGGGCTGCTGGGTTATATTCACATTTTATGCAAAGTGTGTGAGCTCCTGCTTGTTGCCTCTGAGAGACAGAGAGATTCTCTCTCTCTCTCTCTCTCTCTCTCTCTGTGTGTGTGTGTGTGTGTGTGTGTGTGCACAAAATGACTGGGATTTACATTATCCTTCCTTTAAAAACCAGGGCTTTTTATCATTTGTTTCATTCATATCAAAATTCATACCCTACCAAAAAAACCTGCACAATTTTGTTTAACAGGGGAAACATACAGCCACCTAGCCAGTAAAACTCCCATAAAGCAATCACACACCAAGGATTGAAAATTAGAATGATACACATACTCCAAACCCATTGCAATACAATACTTGGCACTGATTTGGGACATTTCAAGGACACAATCCAATAGGTTAAGCACTCTTAAAAGGCACATTCGTTTAAGAGAGTTTTAAGCAGGTGGTTGACATGCACATTAACACATAATCAGTGTGACTCAAAAGTAGTTCACATTGGCTGTGCTGGGTCCCAGGGCTGAAAGTACGGAATGTATTTTCACATACATCCCCTCAGTAATCTTGAGATCCTCCTTGTATGGTAGGTCTATGCAGCCAGAGACCTGAAGTTGAGGATCTATTGGTTTGCCAAAATAGCAATAGAGGTTGTTGTTGCTGCTGCTGCTGTTATATCTATTATTATAAAAGGCCTGTAGTCAGTTCATGACTGAGGAAACCAAGGACTTCCTCGCTCACAGTTCATTTTGTTAACCACTAACTACACCAGCTCTCAAACAATTAGACAGCCTTTAGTCAATTAACTGTGTGGCTTTGTACCAATTATGTTTTCCATTTGTTAAATGTGCACACATCTCCATACTGCAATTTCAAAAAAGATGCTTCTTTTGTGAACCCTGAATGAAGGCCACAGCCTGCCTTTACTGGATTATGTAATATTTAAACACTACTCAACAGGACATAAGGGACGTGGGTGGCACTGTGGGTTAAACCACAGAGCCTAGGACTTGCTGATCAGAAGGTCGGCGGTTCGAATCCCCGCGACGGGGTGAGCTCCCGTTGCTCGGTCCCTGCTCCTGCCCACCTAGCAGTTCGAAAGCACGTCAAAGTGCAAGTAGATAAATAGGTACCACTCCGGCGGGAAGCTAAAACGGCGTTTCTGTGTGCTGCTCTGGTTCGCCAGAAGTGGCTTAGTCATGCTGGCGACATGACCCAGAAGCTGTACGCCGGATCCCTCGGCCAATAAAGCGAGATGAGCGCTGCAACCCCAGAGTCGGCCACGACTGGACCTAATGGTCAGGGGTCCCTTTACCTTTACCAACAGGACTTAAGGAGAGTCCTGCTATATCACACCAAAGGCCCCATCTAATCTTGCATCCTTTTTTCACATGGTGGCCAACCAGATCTCTATGGGAAGCCCACAAACAGGATGTGAGCACAACATCACGCTACCATTCATGCTCTCCAACAACTGGAATTCAAACCTATCGCTTCCGATACTGGAGGTAATATGTAGCTACCCTGACTAGCACATTTTTGTCTAAGCCCCTTTTAACGCCATTCAAGTGGGCGGCCATTGCTCTTGTCTTGTGGCCATGAGTCCCACAGTTTGTCTGAATCTTCAATCACACAGCTTCATTGGATGACACACATGGCAGGCACACAATCATCAGCCAGAGAAGGTAAAGCCATATCTGGAAGAACATCTGAGGTCTCAGCTATGATCCAAATCTGCATTAGTCAATGTGCTCCAACAGGTGGTTTTAGACATGGTCCAGTGAGGCCCTTGTCTTGCTCCCCAGAAGTATGTAAAAACAACTGCTAACAAAAAGCCAACCAATGGATAGCCCAATATTTGCTTCCCTGCATTCTACTTGGAATGATGGTGTGATGTGCATGTGACACACACACACACACACACACACACACACAGATCATGATATGATAAAGAAATGTCTTTATTATCAATACAATACAGTTTGTGGAATCATGCATGTTTTCTGACATACTTCTCTCCCAGCTGCAAACTGAGAAAACCAATAGTTTCCAAAGGCAACAAGGGAAAATAGTTTATATGCATATATAGCACCATGATTTGAATGGCCTTTCCCACCAAGAGAAAAAGCAACATAACCCTATGCAGACAACATAGAAATAGCAACTTTTGTAGCCACTAATAACAACAGCAGTCGTCTATTAATAAAATGAACAACTTTGAAAGTGACAAGCTGCCTGTTCTGTGGGTTCTCTCCCCCGCCCCCATTCATAACTTCCTCTCATTACTGCAGGGTACACCCCTCTTTTTCATACTCCTGTTTCAGATACGTGAGCTTATTAAGATTGGCAAAATCAAGAGATATGCATATTATGTCTAGACCACAAGCCGTGAAGGATACTGGAGGCTGGGATACCTCAAACTTACTTTGTCCAAGTTGCATGTACATTAGTGGGTGAAAAGGTACTTCCTGGATCATGATGGAAGCCCTTCCCACAGATTTAAGAACTAAACTTCTCCTATTTCATTTCCAATATGTTCATTAATATCCATAGCATCACTTCTAAAAGTTGCAATAGGCTTTCCACTAATTAAGTAACATCTTCATATAAAGTACAAATGTTAATATTTTTTCAATTCCTTCAGTTAAGGCATGGGAAACCATTCTGTTATTAACTGCCACAGTGACCTATAACCCTACCTTGTGCCCCCAATTAAAACAGAGTATTCAGGAAATAATCAATTGTTAACTCATTTCTCCACTCCATGATTACAGAGCCAATACCCACTATTTTAAAATTCCACTTCCTCCAAACACAAACAGGCTTTCTATCAGGTGCCACTCAACACAATCAAAACCCTTTGCAGCATCTAATATAAAATACTAAAATATAAAAGCTGCTGGAACCCAATGTTTCTTCATTATTAGTTTTATTTAATACCTGTGTTCTTACATCATACCAAACATACTTTAATGCAGGTGTGGCTCTCCAGGTGCTGTTGGACTCCGTATCCCATTAGTCCCAACCGCCATAGTCAATGGTCAGTAGCGATGGGAGTTACAGTATACACAACAAATGGAGGGCCAAAGGTTAGACACCCCTATTTGCATATGCCTTGAGCTTGCATGCTTCCTAATTCTATGTGGCTGGTCCAACTTTTCAAGTTTTAACTTTTCCCTAAACTTGGTTTGGCATCGTAGCCCAACCTGAGATTCAGGTCCATCACTAACGATGGCCAGTTTTTAGAAGCCAGCTTCATAACCCATGGATTACTGTACACACACACACACACACACACAAACACACCATAATTGAAGCTTGGTTTTGTTACAGCTCATGTATCTTGTGCTAACCCATGGTTTCATGTGATATGCATGCAAAACCATGTGTCTAATAATGCTGCCACAAAGTTACTCCCATCAGCTATCAAGCCACCATGTTCTGCACCACTGAAGCTTCTGGGCCAGAGTCAAGAGTAGCCCCATATAAAGTGCATTGTAGTAATCAAGCCTTTAGACTACCAACACATGGGCTACAGTGGGTAAGCTAAGGGAGAAATTTCATATATCATATTCAGCTAGCCAATACTACTTTGCAATTATGAGTTCATAAAATAAAGTATGTTAAAGGCAGAGGGGCCTGGTTTTTGTGGTCACTTCTCATGCCTAGATATTGATTAAAGCATAACCACTTCCCTTTCGCTGTCATAATAACAAGGACGTATAGCTGGATGCACCCTAAATGATAAGGTGACCACAGGAGAAGAACCACAGAACATAGAAAGCTTTGAGAGAATATATTTCCATTCTGGATTTGATTCAGTATTTGGGGAGTAAGGGAGCTTTTAAGGCAAGTCTGAGAACTGATTAGAAAAGAAATAGAGTAATTGGCACTGTCTTAAGATTATTTTGGAAAATGAGAAGGGAGAAAGGAGCTAGGAACGCTGGATGCAATCTCCCAGAGATCAACAGCATGAAATCAGGTGCCCTTTCTTCTGATAACCTTGTAAATATTTATAAAGAGGGGTGTTTTTTTGCCATACAGATTTGTAGGGTATTTCTTTTGTATTTATAAAGAGTTTTTTCCATGAAGATTTTGTAGGATGTTATTTTTTTAAATGGTTGGACAGTGTTCTCGAAGCTACAAACATGAGTCTGACCAAACTGCGGGAGGCAGTGGAAGACAGGAGTGCCTGGTGTGCTCTGGTCCATGGGGTCACAAAGAGTCGGACACGACTAAACGACTAAACAACAACAACACTTTTTTAAAAAAATATGCACAAAAATGGGATGGGACAGACTTCAATGTGCCACATGATAAAATGAGACCATTTATAATCTCTGTTTATTAAGACAATATCTGATCATCTGAAATCTCCCATCATTTTTAACACAATGAATGGGGAGTCCGCTTAAGACATGTGTCAATGGATCTTCTGAACCTGAAAGAGATCACCATTTTGGGAGTCAGCATCCGGAATCCCATTGCCTAGGCTTCCATTGGTTTGGTTTGGTTTTTAAAAGCCTGACTCTCACTGGATCAACTTTGGCCACATCATTGCACGAATTATCTTTCAGCCCTGATCACCTTCATTAGAGCATCTGCGGTTGAGTCAAAATTATGCCAACACAGATACAGGCAATGACAACTAGATGTGCATATGTAAATCATCTCTGGCAGTTTTCCCTACAGGGCAGGTGTGCAAAGAGAGAAATCACCAAAAGGATAGATGTAATTTCCGAAAATTACTACATGGTGGTTAAAATCAAAGGAGCGATTGACAAGGGAAAATATTAAGCCAGACATTGACTTGGTTAAAAAGCCTTCAAACATCCCTTCTAATCGCAAAGGAAACTTCAACCAAAAGGGTTCTCCCTTTACACATTATTATTATTATTATTATTAAAGTCTGCAACAAACTACCTAAGGATACAGTCTGCATAATTTAGGTACAAACTCTCCCTTAGTTCCAATGGGCTAAAACCCTATTTTTAGAGTCCAGGATAAAACCCCATTTTCTCCCCCCCCCCTTCCTAAACCGGACTGCAACCTAAACATCTCTCTCTCTCTCTGTCTCTGTCTCTCTCTCTCTCTCCTTGGAATGGCATTTTCCTTTCCCTCCCCTTGCCTTTTTAATGGAAGAAGCTTGCTTCATTAGTCCTTCCTGTCTAACGTTCAGACACAAAAGGTCAGTGGCAACAGCATTCCACGCATACACTTGTGTCAACCTGGAAGTGTCCCACATCCATCATAACCTCAAGGTTGGGTGGAAGGGGAGGGAAGGTGGAAATTGGAGACACGTGCCCCCCTCCCTCTCCTCTGCTGCTGCATTTTAAAGCAGACAACTCCATCTTTACTCTCTCTGCAGAGCTGACAAGGCTTCCATGGCTAGCTGACACGGTAGTAGAGGCAGCTCATTTACGGCTGTGTGACCAGAATGCAGCCATGAGCTTCTCGCATCTCCCCACCTTCTCCTTCCTTCAAAACTGGCCACCATCACATCGAGGTCACATCTCTCAGGAGAGGCAGAGAAAGTTTTCTGCTTCAGTTTCTTCTTTTTCTCATCAGAGCTTTTCCACTGAACGACCTCCGAAAGCAGCACCGGCAGAAAAGAAGAAAGGGGTTGGGCCAAATCTCCAGCTAAGGGCCCCAGATGAGCTTGGCTCAAAGGCCCATCTATCCCAGCACCTTGTTCTCATAGCTGCTAACCAGATGTTTTGGGAAGCCCACAAGCAGGGCATGGGCGCAACAGCACTCTCCCCACAGGTGATTCCCAGTCTCAGGTATTCAGTTATTGCCTCTGATATTGGAGGTAGCAATCATAGCCAGTAGTCATCGAAAGCCTTATGTTCCTGCTGAGTTCCTGAGGATTCTTACCCCACTTCCTAAAAAGAGAGAGATGCTATTTCTGCAATCTCATCTGTTTCAGATGGGCAAAAATAGGAGCAACCAGGAAAGGTCATTGCAAGACACTCTGCACATGGTCAAAGCTTACATCTTTGTCATCAAGAAGAAGAAGAGTTTGGACTGTTTAGGAAGCTTTTAATGTTTGATGCATTACTGTATTTTAATATTTTGTTGAAAGCCGCCCAGAGTGGCTGGGAAAGCCCAGCCAGATGGGGGGTTATAAATAATAAATTATCATCATCATCATCATCATTACTTGATATCCCACCTTGCACTCCCCTTAAGGAGTCTCAAAGAGGCTAACAATCTCCTTTCCCTTCCTCCCCCACAACAAACACTCTGTGAGGTGAGTGAGGCCGAGAGACTTCAGAGAAGTTTGACTAGCCCAAGGTCACCCAGCAGCTGCATGTGGAGGAGCGGGGAAGCGAACCCGGTTCACCAGATTACGAGTCCACCACTCTTAACCACTACACCACGCTGGCTCTCAATCCTTCAAATGCCCCAAGGCTGACCTCTCTTGACACTGAAAGGCTTGGTGGTTATGGGGCTGGTGACCCCAGTCCAAATCAAGCCCCCCCCCCACTTCACTTTCACCACCCAATATTTTTAGGTGGGCACCAAAAATGTCCCTCCCACTTCTTCCTTTCCTTCCTCCACATTTTCCCCCCAATCTCTTTTCAAAACCTTTCGTTGTTTCCCTCCATGCCCTCCTCCCAAACGGGCTTAGGAATTAAACAGGCCGTCCATATGCCACGCTTCACTTCTTCACTGTTGCTGCCCCCTGCCATCTGGCCTATGTGATCAAGCAAAAGGGTGAGGGGGGGAGAGAGAAACAGAATAAGGAGAAAGGTAAAGACACAAAGAGGAGGACGAGGACGAGGAGGAAGAGGAGGGAGAAGAGGCGACGCTGCCTCTCCCATCTGCTCCTTGGCCAGACTCCCGGATAGATCAGTAACGGAGAACAGCAGAACCAGTGACAATTAACCCAAACAGAGGCCTGTTTATTTAACCTGTTCAGATAGATCAGCTCAGACATGGCTCCTTTGGCACAAAAGAGCCCTCCCTTCCATCAAGAAGCTTCCCAGTGCAAAAGCCTCGCCTTTGGCCATATGGAAAAGAGGCAGACAAGGGAGATTCCCCACCACTAACTATTTCTTCTCATGGCAACAGTCCAGCTGAACCGACAAGGACCGGCTTATGCATAGCCGGTAGGAGACCCTACTATAGCAGTGGGAAGGAATGCCATTCCACGGGCCCCTTCTGGTACATCCTGGTTCCCTCTCTGAAGAGGGGCGATGCCCTCATCGCAGAGGGTGCACTACTGGTCTCCACCCCCATCATTCTGCCCGGACACTGACATCCAGCTCCAAGGCCCTTCTGGTGGTTCCCTCATTGTGAGAAGTGAAGATACAGGGAACCAGGCAGAGGGCCTTCTCGGTAGTGGCACCCGCCCTGTGGAACGCCCTCCTATCAGATATCAAGGAAATAAGCAGCTATCTTATCTTTAAAAGACATCTGAAGGCTGCCCTGTTTAGGGAAGTTTTTAATATTTAATGCTGTATTGTTTTTAACACTCGATTGTGAGCCGCCCAGAGTGGCTGGGGAAACTCAGCCAGATGGGCGGGTATAAATAATAAATTATTATTATTATTATTATTATTATTATTATTATTATTATTACCCTGAACAGAAGAAGAAGATCCTGCTATATCAGGCCAATGGTCCACCTAGTCCAGGATTTCGTTCTTGCAGGAGCTAACCAGATGCCCGTGGGAAACCCGTAAGCAGGATTCGAGCACAAGACCAAATCTTTCCTCCTGTGGTTTCCAGCAACTGGTACTCAGAAGCATTGCTGTGGAGGAAGCGCACAGGCATTGCGACTAGTAGCCATTGATAACCCTGTCCTCCATGAATTTGTCTTATCTTCTTTTAAAGCCACCTAGGTTAGTGGCTTTTGCTGCTTCCTGTGGGAGCGAGCCCCGTAGTTTAACAATGTGTTGTGTGGAGGGCTTTATTTTATCTGTAACCTGTCTGGGACGCGGGTGGCGCTGTGGGTTAAACCACAGAGCCTAGGGCTTGCTGATCAGACGGTCGGCAGTTCGAATCCCCACGACGGGGTGAGCTCCCGTTGCTCGGTCCCTGCTCCTGCCAACCTAGCAGTTTGAAAGCACGTCAAAGTGCAAGTAGATAAAGAGGTACCACTCCGGCGGGAAGGGAAACGGCGTTTCCGTGCGCTGCTCTGGTTCACCAGAAGCGGCTTAGTCATGCTGGCCACATGACCCGGAAGCCGTACGCCGGCTCCCTGGCCAGTAAAATGAGATGAGCGCCGCAACCCCAGAGTTGGCCACGACTGGACCTGATGGTCAGGGGTCCCTTTACCTTCACTAACCTGTCTGAAACCCTGGAGACTGCTGCCAGACTGAACCAGATGGAGCAATGGTCCAACTCAGCAGAAGCCAAATTCCTATGTTCCTTCTACCAGGAGCCTGCTAAGTTTGACTTCATCAGTTTGACTTCCACTGTGAATGACACTTGCAGAGCAGAGGTTTTGGGTGCTCGCTTTTCCCTTTGACCTAGCGCTTGTTTGTGCAGACTTCAGGTCCTCCCCAGACTTTGCAGGAAACAAGTGCCTGTTTGTTGCTTCATTACACTTTCACACAAGAGTGTGAGCATGCCCAAGAACAAGGAAATCTCACACATTAAAAAAGGCGGGGGGGGTGTGTCAGGACACATGGATAATTGCCAAAAAAAAAAGCTCATCAGATCATGACAAGGGACAGCCCCTTCCTTCCTCCCTGCCCCACAGAAGCAGCAGCTGGGGACCCACGGCGCAGCCTGCTTTTCACAGAGGCAGCAGCAACCCGTGTTGAATACAAATGAGGAAGGACGCCAGGTGCTGTCCGTCTCCTTGTGGGAGAAGGTGGCTGGAGGAGGGGAGGAGTCTGGTGAGGAAGAGAAGGATACTTGCTTTATTGCACAATATTCAGTTGCCATCAGGATGCTCTCTAAACAATGAGCACCTTTGATTTCTGCACCATGGATTCTCGGCTGAAGAGCTGGGGGGCTTTCTAAATAATGCAAATAGAGGAGATGGCTGAGGGCGAAGGCTGGTCTCCCAGCTGCTGATATGAGTGGTTCTCTGGTACACGCATCCTCGCCGCCCCATCTGTGGGGCCCCTTGTGTGTTAGAAGCGTGATTTCCTGCAGCTCCCCAATCGATTTCAAACCTTGGGATATCAGGTTTCTAAACAGTGCAGGGAGCCTACGTGCTTACAGTGGATCCCCGCTGCAAAGGTTTTGCTTAGAAGGCATGGGGATGCTTATAGAGGAGAAGGCTGCTCTAGATCATTCTTCAGACAGATGCATCCATATACTGGGTTCCTTTTATGGTCCTTGTCTATGTGTAAAAGTTCCTCAGACTACTTCCAGGACTCCCTCCCAGATTCCTCATCTCCTGTACATGCTTTTCCAATTTATTGGTCTCCTGCTGGCTAAGGAATTTTGATTTAATGGACCCTTGCTTGGCTTGTGCTTGATGACCATTCAGTTTTTCTCCACCCCTCCTTAGCAAATGGAGCACAACCTTCTCTGGGTTGTAAACTGATGGCTAGGGTTTGGGGTTATTGTTTTTCCGTTATTGCATACACACACACGTGTATATATAGCATTTCCTATTCGTTGTAATGTCTCCATCCCCCGTATAGCTGCACAAAATGTAGAAGATTGAGGAAGTTGACCCAGAGGGTGACAACTGTTGGAGATCTAAGTGCTCAGCTGTAGGAAATCTCCTCTCATATGAGAGCACTGTGGAAGCAATTATGGAGACAATAATGGATGGGATGCAGTGAAATAATCCCATGGTAGAGGGAAGCCTTCTGGTGAGATCATAGGCCACAAAGAGCAGGAGTGGTTTATGATGCCATTGCCGGCAGATTCCCTGGACAGGATGAATTCATTTTCTCAAATCATTTGTTATGCCTCGTTATTATGGGGCTCTCTTTTCAATTGGTCTCCCTGCCTTAAATGATACGTTATTGACCTCTACCAGCTCCGACATTTCTGAACTCTGGGCTGCAGATAGAAAGGGCAAACAGTCTCTCGTCTTCCAAGAAATGTCTTAACTTGAATGCATTCTGCTCGGCTCACATGAATCAATTCCCAACATTTGGGTCCATCCATCTCTCTCATCAATCAAGCCTTTCTCCCAATCCATACATACTGGTCCATCCATCCCAATAGTCATCTATATAGCTATTTTATCGTTAGTATAAACCGCCCCGGTGGACACATTTGATGGGTGGTTAATCAATATCCAAAGCTAATAAATGAATATATAACATTTCTGCTTGCAGCTATACTTAGGGTGTGTTCTTTCTTTCTAAAAAATAACCCTTTGCTCTCTCTATATATTTGCCATCAATGGCAGCAAGCCACAATGGATAGGCTGCACGTCAACCGATACAGACCAGTGTTATATATAAGTTAGGTGCCAAATAGCTCCTTAAACCAAGGTTGCAGTCACCCAAATGCAATGTCTAGTTGCCATTTAGGGGCAAGACGGCTCTATAAAGTCTTATATCCAATCACCGTCAGTTCGTCATTTGAAAAATAAGTTAAATATCTGGCTGGTTCAGATGGCAACCTTGAGCTAGGTTAAGAACTTTGAGAACTGAAAAGAAAGAAAAGTCACTCGATCCGGGGACAGTCCACGTATATATTGGCCTATTCCTACCTCTTTTTATTATTTATTTTCTGCAAAGAAAAAGCCTTTCAGTTCCAGAAATCCATTCCGGTTGTGCAGATAAACGGACCGAATTCTACAGGATGATCCCCAGATGGTGGAGATGACAAGTGCCATCTTGGTGCCTAGGCATCTTCACTTGGTCACAGGTGGTCGATAGACAGGTGCAAATTTCGAACACTGGTTATTGGAGGGATTATGCTTCTGAATGCCGGTTACTAGAAATCACAAGCAGGGAGGGTGCTGCTGTGCTCAGGACTTGCTTGTGTGCTTCCAAATAAACATCTGGTTGCAACAACAGCAGCAAGAATACTTATTGCAAAGTATTGGAAGACACAAGATTTACCCACCCTGGAAGAGTGGCAGGTGAAGGTGATGGACTATATGGAATTAGCGGAAATGACTGGCAGAATCCGAGACCTGGGAGAAGAGTTGGTGGAAGAAGACTGGAAGAAATTTAAAGGCTATCTTCAGAAACACTGTAAAATTAATTAATGTTAAAAATGATGTTGGATTGAAAATAAGTGGCATTAGCAACAAAGTTAACAAGAGTATGCAAAATTGAACTGAAAATGGATGAAAATATAGAATTATAATATGCTAAGATATAGAGTTAAGATAAACGAAAGAGGGCAAGGATTTGCTGATTTGATTATTTAAATGGGGATACAAAAAGGGGAGGTGTGAGGAGGCCAAGGAAATAAGATAATGTATTTTATGTATTTTTCTATGTTTCTTTTATTGTATTTCTTTCTTTTTATATGATCTTTTAAATTTATGTTTTTGTAAAACTCCAATAAATATCTTTAAAAAAAGCAAACAAATAAACGTCTGGTTGGCCACTGTGAGAACATGATGCTGGACTAGATGATCCACTGGCCCCATCCTGCAGGCTCTTCTTGTGCCCTTTTGTACTTCAAGTGAACTACTTCAGGATCTCATCCAGCAGGACTCCCATCAGTGAGTCATTGGCTCCACATCTGGTGGTTGTGGTGGCCTAGACTGGTTCCCCATGAACAGCAGTGCAGTCTCAGGTACCTCTTTCCACTTCTGATGTTCAGGACACTTTTCATTCATTCTTTATGGATATTTAGCTGGTGATATATTGTGATGTTGAAAACCAGATACCCTATCACCCAGCGCTACTGAACACCAAGCCGAGTTCCTTGTTAGAAGAAGAAAAGTGGGGGCTAAATGTACTAAAGGAATACCCAACAAGGAAGGAGACATTTGCTCCAGTCCTTTGGTTAAGCACAGTCTAGATGGAAACTCTTCCATCAATATGCCTGTTCTCTCAGCAATGGCAGGGATGGAAGAAGTGAGGAAATCTCCTCCATCTTCCCTGCACCAGCGCACAGGAAACTTAGAAGTGTGTCTCTCCACCAACATAACTCTAGAGATGCTGTAGAAATGGAGCCCTGGAATTCCGTGGCATCCAGCCCATCCTTTTCTCTCAGTAGTCAAACATCCATGACTCACGGTTGGGTTTCCTGCACTTAATAACCAGCAGTATTTGCAGACCTTCTGACAAAACATTGGGCACTTTAACAAAACCCACACTTGACCATAAAAGCTTCTGAGCTTCTCTGGGGCATCTTTAAGGAGCTCAGGGCTTCTGAGGCCCCAGATGCAACATTACATGTGGTCCACGGCTGCTTCTGCCTCTTGCCAAGATCCTTCCCTGCTCCAGTTCTTTATTAGCGGACATGGCGTTCTGCAGAAAATGTTTTTACAACCTCGCTTTGGGTTTTATGGGATTATTCTATCAGAGCAAAAGCAAACTTAGCGGGCTGAGTGCGCTGTGTTGTGTCTTTTCAGCCCCAGCTAGTTGTGCCATGGCAGTGGTTCTTGTCCTCTAAACACACACACACACACACACACACACACACACACCGTTCTTGCCGTGACTTTCCCACCACCCTCTCAACTAACCACAGATTTCTAGATAGGCAGGAAATTGCCCAAACTGAAATCCCTTACTGTCCTTTGTCAGCGTTGATCAAGAGAAGGCTCTGCGAAGGGGCTTTTTTCCTTCACTAGGCAAGGAATTCTGAGTCATTTCTTCCTAGAAGTTGAGAGTCAGAGGTGAGAGCAAGAGATGGGTTTGTGAGATTAAGGCGACACACACAACCCAGGATGGAATTTGCTCCATTTAAGGTGCTTGTGCGTGGGGAACAAGCAGTGAACAGATTAAACATTAGTATGCTATTTAGCTGATTTAGTGATGTGCCAGGGAAGCAGCACTTCCTTCCAGATCTCTTTTCTCCCCCTGTGATCTCATCAACACAGGGTCCTCCAGACTTACAAGACCAGATGTTACTTCCTGGCTGTTCGACTTTTGCAATCACACACAAGCAAGGAATTTGACACGGATATTGGGTACCCGCCACAGAATTTCCTAGGAACCTCAGCTTTCATTGTAAGCAAGTCCATTTTCGAGAACCTCAGGGCAGTCGAAACAGATCTAGAACCACGCTTCTGAAAATCTCAAGCGAAAATAAAATTTGCTACTTAGGTCAGGGGAAGCCAGTTGCTGCAGGAATGAAGACAGCTAAGTCTGGACATTGGAACCTCTGCTTCAAAACCTTTCCCCTCTGGCACATGGAAGGCAAAACACCTTTATTATTGGCAGTCAATCTCCAGCTGCTGATGGACTTTTTCTTCAATAGCTGTGTTCTCACATCACCTTGCCAACAAAGGTCCGTATAGTTAAAGCTATGGTTTTCCCAGTAGTGATGTATGGAAGTGAGAGCTGGACCATCAAGAAGGCTGATCGCCGAAGAATGGATGCTTTTGAATTATGGTGCTGGAGGAGACTCTTGAGAGTTCCATGGACTGCAAAAAGATCAAACGTATCCATTCTTAAGGAAATCAGCCCTGAGTGCTCACTGGAAGGACAGATCCTGAAGCTGAGGCTCCAATACTTTGGCCACCTCATGAGAAGAGAAGACTCCCTGGAAAAGAACCTGATGTTGAGAAAGATGGAGGGCACAAGGAGAAGGGGACAACAGAGGACGAGATGGTTGGACAGTGTTCTCGAGGCTACCAGCATGAGTTTGACTAAACTGCGAGAGGCAGTGGAAGACAGGAGTGCCTGGTGTGCTCTGGTCCATGGGGTCACGAAGAGTCGGACACGACTAAATGACTAAACAACAACAACATGTCACACTAAACTGTGGTTTGGTGCAGGGTTGGCTAACCTGTGGCCCTCCAGATCTTGTTGGACTCGCAACTCTTATCAGGCCCAGCCAGCATGGCCAATGATGAGGGAAGATGCGATACCACATTCCAGGTCCCAGCCTCCAGACTTTGCTGTCTTAATTTCTGCACCTCTGCTTCCAGAGGCTGGGCTCTGAGCTTTAAGGGTGGAATCCATGCCCCAGTACCAGCCTACCAGAGTACTCAGCCCACTGATGCCAAGGACTGATTAAATCCCCATCTTCCTGTAATTTCTGTTTCTTCAAAATGATCTGACTTAACCAAATCTGCATTTGTGAAAATTGCCCTCAGGGTCCTACCCAGCACATGGACATACATAAAACAGATTCTCTTTCTCTCTCTTTCTCCAATTCATTATGCAGTCTGCCTGAATACCACTCAAAATATTTTTCTCAATTAGGAGAGAAAACAGAATTTGCCACTTGTCTGCCTCTATTCTGCTGCCTGTCAGCATTCGGCAAATATTTCAATCACAGCTCTTTGCTTGCTGCTAACCGCTCTCATTTAACCTTTGACCTTCCCCTGGACTAATCCATTGGCCTTTAAGTTCAAATCTTGGCAGCCACAAAATGACTAAAGGGCATGCATGGAGAGGAGCTGTAGATGGGCTTCAAGATCTAATATTTAGGATTTGGGGGGGGTAGGGAGGGAGGGGGCAGGAGAAAGAAATATATCTCCGCCAGCCCTAATAGCTCAATCAGACCCACAAAGGGCC
Source organism: Podarcis filfolensis (assembly GCF_964270895.1). Lineage (NCBI taxonomy): Eukaryota > Metazoa > Chordata > Lepidosauria > Squamata > Lacertidae > Podarcis > Podarcis filfolensis. Next base: position 7,701,144 of record NC_139613.1, on the reverse strand, counting down.
AGTATCTGTTGCCATGTTCCAAAGGCACTAGGGAGAAAATTGCATGTGTCAAAGGGGGGAGGGGGAGAGAGAGAGATTTAAGGAACCCACATCACCATCTGTAAGGTATCTAATTGTCAATCAGTAGTGACAAACAACAGAGACTCTCTCTGACTCACAACTCTTGCCAAAGTCAAGCAACGCAAATTGATGCTTCTGGGACACGGATAATGGTGATCAATGTAATTTGAATTCACTCTGTGATAAGAAAGGAACTTAACTGTTGATACTTCTGACCTCCCAGCAGAAGATCTATCAATTAATTAATAGGAATCCTGCTAAAGATTGAGGCATGAAATGAAAGAGAACCACTAGGACAATGGGCGCAGAATGTTTGCATTCCAATGATTTGGAGAAACTAGTAGAGGAGTTCAGTGCTGTTTCAGTGGGCAAATAAATCTAGGGAGGGTCAAGAGGCTACAGGATTTCCAAGTCTCTGGGAGTTCGGATGCCAAGAAATGTCAAAAGTGAAACATCTTGAATTAAAAAAAAAAGGATTTTTGAAGCAGAAGTCCAGATTGTGTTTTTAATGATATATAATATTCAGGTAATCCTCGTTTTCTGCAGGGGTTATATTCCAGACCACCATGCCTGGTAGGGCCTGTGTAAAGTATTCCACCCTGCTATGCCCCTGTTCTAACCTTCTAGTGACATTTTAGGGTCTCTTCTGGGTTTGGCACCATGCACACATGCTCAATGGTGTGCCAACCGGATGTGCATAAATTGGTTGTTGCCTGTATTTAATTTCTGTTCTCATGAACTGAACGCTGCACGTGGATTAAGGTGCTACCACTTTCTGGAGAGGGACTGGTCCAGTCTAAGAAAAGGATGATGAGGAGTTCTTCTTGGGTGCGCCCATGCCATATAATTCTCTCTTGCAGAAGCCCTGAAAGACTTTATCAAGGCCAGCATCCTGTTCATAATACTGGCCTGCCAGGTGCTGTTGCTTAAGGACATGGCACAGCTCGGGGCTCTCACTCTTTCATCTGAATAGGAAAGGGTTGCAGCTCAGTGGTACATCATCTGTCTTACATGTAGAAGACCTCAGGTTCAGTCTCCAGACATGGCTGGGGAAGACCCCTGCCTGCAGCCTTGGACAGCTGCCACCAGACAGAGGGTACAACATCGAGCCAGATAAGACCAATGGCTGGACTCAGCTTCCTAGAGATTCTATTGGGCCATCAGTGCTAATACTCACTGACAGGCCTCTCATGCTTCCTGGGGCTGATGTGAGTTGTAGTTGAAAACATCTGGAAGGCACCAGGGCTGGCAAAGGTTGCATTATCCAGTCCTCAAAAGCCCGGCTAAGTGGATACAGCTATTTATTTATTTGTGGGATGTACTGCCAGTATTTTCATTGCAAAGCAATTTAAGCTAGCAGCCATCATTGTGTCTTGTGGAAGTGCATTCCAAAAAAGAACAATACGCCGCCTTTACTTAGCCAGGCTTTCAAGGACCAAATGATGCAACTTCAGTGCCGTCCAGATGTTTGAGACTACAACTTCCACCAGTCCCAGCCAACATGGCAACTTCCTTCCCTGCAGTGCCCTGAAAAGTTTTTGCAAGGATCAAGGGACTCTCGAGCAAAGCCTTTGTTATGGGACAAGGGACACGGGGTAAATCTACTGAGACAATCTAATTGTTAAGTTATGGGTGAGCATATCTGACGACACAGCGATTCTTCAAACAGCTCTTGTTTATTCACAGGCCAGAACAGAACAGAACTGAAGGGTTCAGCCAGCCTGCTTATATAGAGCTCCACTACAATGCAACAGTAACAACTTTCTGTAACTATCCAATCACTGTACGTCACTTTCAATTCCTTATTTGCATATGTGGACCTGAGTGAAAACTATCTACAGTATCCCCCTGCTGGCCCAGGGTGAAAACTTCAGTACATAACACTAATTACCCCATGGGAGGAAGAATGAGGGTGCTAGATTCCCACTCACAAAGCCATGTGGGTGCCAGCATTACTCTCCACATGTTGGGGGCCTGAAGTTTGCAGCCGGGAACCTTTTCCATTATTTCAGACTCCCTGGGGGATTTGAATTCCTGATCTTCCAGGGTTCCAGGCTGCACAGGAAGCCAGCAAAAGAGTAAACATGCACCGCACGGAAAAAGCTCACCCTGCAACTCACAGTGTGAGAGGGTGGGTCCCCACGCGTCCCTTCATCTGAGAAGGAGCCCCTGAAAAGGGCTACACAGACTCCAAAACAAGTGGCGTTTGTGCCTCCCAATTCTGCTAGGCCTCCATTTGATCCAAGAGTTAGAAAAAAGCAAAGGGCAGTGGGGGAAGAGAGTCATATGACTTACTGGAGGTTAAGCACAGTAAATGCTTAAATCATGCATTACATTTTTTATTGTGGGCTTCTTTCCGGACCCAGGGACCAGCAAATCACCATGTAGGATGCACGATGCCATCCTATATATCACCAAGATCATCCACAGAGCTCATGGGGGAGATCTTCTACTCATATTTTATGCCCTCTAAGATACCTGAGCTCTGAAATGTGTTCAGTTCACAAATTGCGACTATTTTATGACTGTACTGGCCAAATAGCAAGGAGATTTACTTCCTGTCTCGCGAAGAAACATTGTTTTGCCCAGTAACTGCCAGTCCCTCCTGATGGGATGGTTCTGGCCTCGTATAGGCTGATCCTAGCACAGCATAATTACTAAGAAGTTAAGTCCCAGTGGGACTCATTTCCAAACACACGTTCGCGAAACTGCAGCCCTAGCCTTCAAGTAAGTGATCCTGCATAATAGCCTTGCATGTCTGCAGAAGCAAAAAACAAGGAAACAAAAAAATCTGTCTCCCCTCTTTAAGCAGGTATAATTTTGCAGCGAGTGTGTGGGCTCTGTGAGCGAAGGTTTTAGATTACGCTTCTGGAAGATATAAAGGCTCCATTTAGTCACAAACCAAGCAGCTAGATAACATGCATGCTGGTTCAGGAAACGTAAGAATTTCAAAAATGGGAGGCTGGATTTTAAATGGGTGATTAGCGTCAATCTTCTCTCCTTTACCCCCCCTCCCTTATTGGTGATTTGAATCCTGATCTGAACCTCCCCCATACCCAACCTGCAACCTCTCCCCTTCACGGTATGAAAGAGAGAAGAAAGTGGCTGACCTTTTATTCACATGGCCAGATTAATTGTTTGCAATGGTATTTTGCTCCTCTCTGCTGAATGCAGTCGGTTGTCTGTTATCTGTCCTTCACATGTAATTAATTGTGCTTGGCTCTTGACTCATTAGAAAGTGGCTTCCCTCTCTCTCCGACAGCCCCACAACCCCCCACCCTGAATGACGTGCCCAAGTCCCAGTGAGTATTATATAGGTTAAATCATGTTTAAGTAACTACATAAATAGTAGGTCAGTTTTGCCTTTTGTCTAGGACTGAGACCGTTGCTCAGCTCATTTCTCAACATGCCAAACCCTTCACTGCTGAGCTGTCTCCCGTGTGGGGAGGAGGTGGCGGGGGGCAGGGGGAGAAAGACACTAGCCCTCTGAATGGGATTCGTTTCTTCATTGTTGTACTCCCATCTCGCTCCATCCAAGAGCAGCTCCAGCGGGTCTTCTCAGTGATTTTCCATTCTGGTTCTGATGTGATCCACACCCATCTACACAGCTTCAGCCATGAACATTCACTGGGATATGAGCTATGTAAAAAAGAAGTCTCTTCCCAACATGTACCCTGAGGAATGCATGAGATGGAAACTGCAATCACGGCTGGTAGCCTTGCCCATGACAAGGTGCCTGCTGGTCACATCCCCAGCAGGTCATGTGCTAATGGCAAGCATCCACCTGCAATCTGAAGAGATGCAGCCTGGACTAAGGTATACGACCCCAGTGAGAACTAGGTAGGACCTTCGGCGTGCTTAGGTTGACACGGCATTTTGCTTGGACTGAAATCTAAAGTCGGTATTTGGAGTTCTGCACATTCCTTCAGTAGTGATGTGTAGAAGTGAGAGCTGGACCATAAAGAAGGCTGATTGCTGAAGAATTGATGGTTTTGAATTATGGTGCTGGAGGAAACTCCTGAGAGTCCCATGGACTGCAAGAAGATCAAACCTATCCATTCTGAAGGAAATCAGCCCTGAGTGCTCACTGGAAGGACAGATCGTGAAGCTGAGGCTCCAATACTTTGGCCACCTCATGAGAAGAGAAGACTCCCTGGAAAAGACCCTGATGTTGGGAAAGATGGAGGGCAGAAGGAGAAGGGGACAACAGAGGACGAGATGGTTGGACAGTGTTCTGGAAGCTACCAGCATGAGTTTGACCAAACTGCAAGAGGCAGTGGAAGACAGGAGTGCCTGGCGTGCTCTGTTCCACGGGGTCATGAAGAGTCGGACACGACTAAACAACTATACAACAACAACAACATTCCTCCAAGACATCGCACCTATTTCACTGCCTTGCCTCGAATTAGAGGAGGAGGAGGAGAGGGGGAGAAAGAGAGGATGCAACAAAAGATATGAAAGGAGGGGCTGGGAGAGGAGAGGAAGATGGGAAGGCACACAGACCATCTGAAATACTGCATGTGAATGTCCAAAAATAACACAAGCAGAATCTCCCCACCATCTGCTCCTGTGCTTCCTGAATGGCTTTCAAAGCAAAGCGTCTAGCCAAAACCTCACACACCGAACAGCAATCCTAACAGGATACCAAGAAGGGACGGTGGAGGAATTTGTTGAGCCTGCTTCTTGCCGTAAATGACTTGCCTATGAATCTATTTTTTTGGGGGGGGGGTGCTAGAAGTGCAAAAAGTTTCCCCCATCCTCAAGCTTCCTTCATCTTATCAGCCTAATTTAGAAGGGATGAGGAACCTTTTTGTTGTTGCTGATGCTAAAGGATTGTGAGTCAGAGTCCTGGCTGATCTACTGCAAATGACTCGGAAATCCATCAGTAGACTCCAATCTTTCTCCTGTCCACCGCAAGGGTAGTGGGTGGGGCAGGAGACAGGAATTCAGTCCTCTGTCACTGTGTGAGCTTGGGACAGTCTGTCTCACTCCCAACCTCACAGGGTTGTTGTGAGCACTGCATGAGGGGAGGAATAATGTATGCCACAGTGTAATAATAATAATAATAATAATAATAATAATAATAATAATAATATATTATTTATACCCTGCCCATCTGTCTGGGTTTCCCCAGCCACTCTGGGCGGCTTCCAACAGAATATTAAAATACAATAACCTATTAAACATTAAAAGCTTCCCTAAACAGGGCTGCCTTCAGATGTCTTCTAAAAGTCTGGTAGTTGTTCTTCTCTTTGACATCTGGTGGGAAGGCGTTCCACAGGGCGGGTGCCACTACCGAGAAGGCCCTCTGCCTGGTTCCCTGTAACTTGGCTTCTTGCAGCGAGGGAACTGCCAGAAGGCCCTTGGCGCTGGACCTCAGTGTCCGTGCAGAACAATGAAGGTGGAGACGCTCCTTCAGGTATACTGGACCGAGGCTGTTTAGGGCTTTAAAGGTCAGCACCAACACTTTGAATTGTGCTCAGAAACTTACTGAGAGCCAGTGTAGGTCTTTCAAGACTGGTGTTATATGGTCTTGGATGGATAACACATGGATGAAGGATGGGATGAAATTAAAAAGAGGTATCAAAGTTCTCCTCTTCTCTTTTAGAATTTCCTCCTTTCCAAGGTTCATCTGGCACAATGCTGGTGCTGATAACTTTTTGGCGGCAGTGAAGGACACACCATTGTGTAGCTTGTTGGAAGAGAGTGAAGCAACTGGGGCAGCGGCATCACTTGCTACATGATGCTTGCTTTCAAAATCTGACATTTAAGAGCATACACACAAGTTTATTGTTGGTTTGCTACCGTAACCCACTTTAAGTGTGTGTGTGTTTTTTTTTATCATGGGTGGGGCTTATAAAGTGAAGGAAACAAACTATCTGCTACCAGGAACCAGGATCCTACCACCAGTTCTGAATCCCACTAAGACAGGGGTCAGCAACCTTTTTCAGCAGGGGCCAGTCCACCATCCCTCAGACCATGTGGGGGGCTGGACTATACTGGGGGGGGAGAACGAATTCCTATGCCCCACAAATAACCCAGAGATGCATTTTAAATAAAAGCACACGTTCTACTCATGTAAAAACACCAGGCAGGCCCCACAAATAATCCAGAGATGCATTTTAAATAAAAGGACACATTCTACTCATGTAAAAACACACTGATTCCAGACCATCCACAGGCCACATTGAGAAGGCGATTGGGCCGCATCCGGCCCTTGGGCCTTAGGTTGCCTACCCCTGCACTAAGATATAAAAAGAATGCATATCTGTAATCTCTGACTTCAATTTGATACGACTGCTTATCATTACAGATGGGGGTCTTCGGTTATTTTTCTGTATGCTTATAGTCTACCCTTTACAGCAGAGGTGACGAATTTTGGGCCTGGGTGGGTCAAATGTAGCCCTCAGATGTCTTTCCAGGCTACACCTCCAACTGGCTCTGCCTGCTCCACTGCTGGAGTGTATTTGCCTGGCTTCAATGTGTCTTCTGAACTCTTGACAATACCTGTTGCTTGTTTGGGTGGAGGGGCATGTGAGCATATACAGAAACTAAGCTAGTGTACCAAGGCAAAATTTGCAACTGGTGCTCCACCCACTTTTGCCCCTGACCCCACCCATCAAACACTGCCATGCGGCCCCCAAAAAGCTGCCCCCAAAGGAATTGGGGGCCCTGGGCTGAAGAAGGTTCCCCACTCCTGCTTAGGTAAAGGTAAAGGTAAAGGGACCCCTGACCACTAGGTCCAGTCGTGACCGGCTTTGGGGTTGCGGCGCTCATCTTACTTTATTGGCCGAGGGAGCCAGCGTACAGCTTCTGGGGAGCCAGCGTACAGCTTCTGGGTCATGTGGCCAGCATGACTAAGCTGCTTCTGGTGAACCAGAGCAGTGCATGGAAATGCCATCTACCTTCCCGCCAGAGCGGTACCTATTTATCTACTTGCACTTTGATGTGCTTTCAAACTACTAGGTTGGCAGGAGCAGGGACCGAGCAACAGGAGCTCACCCCGTCGTGGGGATTCGAACTGCCGACCTTCTGATCGGCAAGTCTTTGGCACAGTGACAATTAATTCTCTTTTTTTTTAACATGACAGGGAGCTGGATGATGAAGAAAGAGGCTCGACTTCCAAGACTGAGGAACCAAATGATATGGAAACGGGCATGCAGGTTAATTTGCAAGACCTAAAATTGGGAGCAAAGGTCACCCATAATCTAAAGGAAAGAAGCTCGATCACACAGAAGGTCATCCCTCCACAGAGGCCCAGCACCAGATGGATCTTCGAATCAGAAGCCACAAGCGTATTACAAAGTCACTTGTAAGACACAGCATAAGCCCGCTTAACGTCCCCCAGGAGCGGCGAGCAGGCAAAGGATGCTAGTTCCTACAGCTGTCAAAGATCTGTGATATGTCCAAAGCGAGATAACGGCTGACTTCATCCTCAGATGTCGCATCAAAGTGGTGTTTCCTGCTGCAACAGTCTGACATAAGCCACGGGGAAAGTTAAGGTTATGTCCACCGCCAGTTGCGCCAGTAAAGTAACTGTGAACAGGGGAAACTGAGGCTGTGGACACAATGCACATTTTCAATGCACATTATTTCCCCGCAAAGCATCCTGCGGACTGTAGTTTGCCCCACAGAGAGATACAATTACAAGCACCCTCTAACTACATTTCCACTTATTCTTTGTACACAGACTAAGTCACAATACACACTTCTAATAATAGCACAATATGAGTCTGCCCATATTATTGATTTGGTTGGGGGGTTGGGGTTGCCTATGTATTTTGTGTTCTTATTTTGTATTTTTATGTTGCAAACCACTCCTGTAGTCTTCAGATAAAGCACAGGATAAAAATGTAATTAATAAAGAAACACAGTCTGAAACTTCAGTTAGGGCAAAATCCTGCTGCCAAGCTACTGTGTGACAACCAAGGGCCTAACTTTGTCTTTACTGGGTACAGTGGTACCTCGGGTTACATACGCTTCAGGTTACATACGCTTCAGGTTACAGAGTCTGCTAACCCAGAAATAGTACTTCAGGTTAAGAACTTTGCTTCAGGATGAGAACAGAAATTGTGCTCCGGCGGCGCTGCGGCAGCAGGAGGCCCCATTACCTAAAGTGGTGCTTCAGGTTAAGAACAGCTTCAGGTTAAGAACGGACCTCTGGAACAAATTAAGTACTTAACCCAAGGTACCACTGTATTTATCTGTTTCGGGGTTCAATTTAGCTGGCCTGGGACCAATTTACCTCAGAAACTGCTTCTTACCCTCAACATCATCTATTTGCAGCTGCTTTTCCTTGGTGAACCATGCTCAAAGTGCATCCCAAACTAAGGAAGTTTATGTAAGATAATTCACTAACAGGAACAGGACAAAGCAAAACTTAAAAACTCATCTAACCAAGAGTCTAATGCAGGTGTGGCCTGTAGTCCTCTGTATGTGGCTGAACTACAACTCCCATTAGCCACAGCAAGCATGGCCAATGGCCAGGGATAATAGGAGTTGTAGTTTAGCAACATCTGGAAGCCCAATGTCCCCTAAGGTAAAGGTAAAGGGACCCCTGACTATTAGGTCCAGTTGTGGCTGACTCTGGGGTTGCGGTGCTCATCTCAGTTTATTGGCCAAGGGAGCCGGCGTACAGCTTCCGGGTCATGTGGCCAGCATGACTAAGCCGCTTCTGGCGAACCAGAGCAGCGCATGGAAACACCGTTTACCTTCCCACCAGAGCGGTACCTATTTATCTACTTGCACTTTGACGTGCTTTCGAACTGCTAGGTGGGCAGGAGCAGGGACCGAGCAACGGGAGCTCACCGCATTGCAGGGATTCAAACCACTGACCTTCTGATCAGCAAGTCCTAGGCTCTGTGGTTTAACCCACACCGCCACCCACGTCCTAACGTACCACAGCTGGTGTGACATTTCTTCAAGATGCCTTTCAATGGATAGTAAAACCTTTTTTTAAAAAAAAAAGCTCACTTTTAATCAGTAGCCTGCTATTTCTTTATGTGCAACGTAGAATTCATTATATTATATTTTATTGCATTCATTTAATTCAGCCTTCCCCAAACAGTGGCTGGGCTTGGCAGGAGTCGCCGCCGTCCAAAGCATCTCGAGTGCACCAGATTAGCTAAGGCAGGTCTAATAGAAAAGACATATATAAATGCAATACACTAAACTATGACTAATACCATCATGCGTTATGAATGTTTCAGTGTTGGCATTTCAGAAACAACCAACCCTACTGCTCTATTGCATTCTCAAGGACATGAGAAATCACACGCCCAAGAAGCACAGCTCACACCCTTGGTCTTTGAAGGATGGCCAATGATGCCCAAGAGAGCATTCAAACATGGTAAGGGCTGTTTACAGGACACCAGTCTCTCTTATATAATAATGACCAAACTTGTCTACCAGTCCCACTTCTTGGTCCTCAATACTTTCGGCAGTGAGGGTGGGACAGAGAAAGCAGAGTGGCAGGCAGTAAATGATGCTTTGAGCAAATCTGTAGCCTTTGGCCGCTTGGAACTGGACCGGAAGTTCCTCTGCTTGCCCTTATTTCAGGCAGACTCAAGAAACTCCACAACACCAGCCTACCAACCATTATTCTCACCTGAGACCTAGTTGCATGTCAAGCAACCCACCTGCCTGCGGAGAGAAAACTGCCCCCCCCCCACACACATACACACAAAGAGGGAGAAAAATGCATCTGAGAAAAGGTCAGTCCTGATTCACCTTCCTGGCCATAAAGGTAAAGGGACCCCTGACCATTAGGTCCAGTCGTGAACGACTCTGGGGTTGCGATGCTCATCTCGCTTTACTGCTCGAGGGAGCCGGCGTACAGCTTCTGGGTCATGTGGCTAGCATGACTAAGCCACTTCTAGCGAACCAGAGCAGTGCACGGAAACACCGTTTACCTTCCCGCCAGAGCAGTACCTATTTATCTACTTGCACTTTGCCGTGCTTTCGAACTGCTAGGTTGGCAGGAGCAGGGACTGAGCAATGGGAGCTCACCCCATCGTGGGGATTTGAACCGCCGACCTTCTGATCGGCAAGTCCTAGGCTCTGTGGTTTAACCCACAGTGCCACTTTAAATCCCCACCATCCTCAGTTGACTTCGCAAAGATTCAGCATAGCCCAGCTTGGGTGATGTCAGCCTCTGCAGGCCAAACCCTTAAGATAAGACTTAGCTTGTTTGGGGGGGAGGCAAACTTTTAGAACAACAATGACCATCCAGCAGCAGTGTCTGAGAATCAATGGCCAGAGGGTGGGAATGCTGGAAAAAAGCATTTCTGCTTTTCCACCCAGGGAGATTAACACATGGAGATATATATGTATATATATTTAAACACACACACACAAGGGGGACTCCCTTCCCCAGCTGACAGCAGCAGCTGCAGCCTGTGACACGTTTGCCGAATGGCAGGGAATCAAATCCAAGACAAGGAGGAGAAGGAGAAGAAGAAAGAGGACAACTTTTCCATGGGGAGCAAGAAACACAATACGAGTCCTTTTCTTTCTTTTTTTAAAAAAGAAGAAGAAAAACCACCCTGCAAATACTGGCCTGATTTGAGTTTTCTTTTAGAACAAAAGAGAAAATGCCGTAAAAAGAAAGAAAAGGGGGTGGGGGTTTGAAGCTTATTCTGAAAGCCAGATCAGCAGATGGTTCTTTCCATACACAAGCAAGAGTGTTTTTTGGGGAGGGAGGCAGGAGGAGGGAAGAGGGGGGGGAGAGAAGAGCTGCCACGAATCAAATCAGTGGGATGTGACCGAGGCAGGCATGTTGGGGCGGCCTTTAACCCAGCATTTGCACAAAGGGCTATTAAAGAACATGAATGAATAGGCTCCCTGGTACATACAGTGAGCAGCTGCTGCTTTACATAGTCGCACTCCAGGCCTTATGAAAACAGAACGGGAGAGATAGATAGATAGATAGATAGATAGATAGATAGATAGATAGATAGATGATAGATAGATAGATATAGATGATAGATAGATAGATAGATAGATAGATAGATAGATAGATGATAGATAGATAGATGATAGATATAGATGATAGATAGATAGATAGATAGATAGATAGATAGAGATGATAGATAGATAGATAGATAGATGATAGATAGATAGATAGATAGATAGATAGATAGATAGATAGATAGATGATAGATAGAGATGATAGATAGATAGATAGATAGATAGATAGATAGATAGATAGATAGAGGCTACCCCAGGATATGCTATAGCAGTGTGGTAGAATGGAGACTAAACAATTACAGGGGGTTGGAACAAGTTCTGAGGAAATCATTAGTGCAACTCATCAGTCATGAGAACAGAAGATATATTAGCCTGAAAAGATATAGCTTCCTATTAGTTAGCTACAGAGTTGTTGCTGTTTTTTTAAGTAAATAAGCGCTCTTATTTTTAACAGGCTTGTAGATGCTCAACTAGTCTACTCAACATCTCAACACAGGTGGACTGAATGTATGGCTTGTGCGTCTTGTTAGGTTTGTTTAAAAAAAAATAAACTAAACAAAGAAACAAGGTAAACTCCTCCCAAGAAGTGTGTGCAAGCTGTCCGGTTAGGAAGCAGAAAACTAGTTTTCTGTGTGGCTTGCTACCAAAGCCATGTTCATATGCCCACAGCACGATCCAGGAGAGCATGTGCTCAACAGGATGCTCAACATATGCTTAGGAATCCAACTATGTACAATTCCATGTGCATTTGTCTATCACTGGATGTTGACTATGGATTACAGAACACTGCATGGTATCTTTGCTTCAATGTATCCATGTGTGGTTGGCATCACTGGATCAGGGCGACTCCTCAGACGTGTTCCATAACACATATGACCTGTTTGATCAGCTTTGCAAGATCTGGTCAATGGCCCATCTATTCCAACATCCTGTTCTCATAGTGGCCAACCAAATGACAATGGGAAGCTACCTCTGACAGTGAACCTACGACATAGCTATATCCTTGATCTTTTCCAGTCCTCTTATAAAGCCATCCAAATTGGTAGCCATCACTGTCTCTTCTGGGGATGAATACCATAGTTTAACTATGTGATGTGTGAAGAAGCCTGTCCCAAACCTTCCAACAATTAGCTTCACTGGATGACATCAAACTCTAACATTATGAGTGGGGGTTTCTAAAGCTTTTAGTCCTGAGATAGGTGGATGGACAAGGTGGTCCCCCTCCTTCTGCATTTGATTAGGGATCTGCCTTGCACGCAGGACTCACGTTCAATCCCCGTCATCTCCCAGTGATGCAGGGAGAGATCCCTGTTTGAACCACTGGAGAGTCACTGCCAGTCCGTGTAGACAAGACTGAGCTCAATGGACCAATCGTCTGACTCGGTATCTCTGTCCAGGCTTTGTCAGCAAAACCAGGAAGTTGATGTGTCTGCTACCATAAACTTTCCCTTGCTATCGATGCTCCTGCCTGTTTCTCTGCTGTTATTTTAAAAATGAAACTCTGTGGTTTTGAAAACAGATTGTTTTGCATTGGTTGTTTCCATTGTTGCAACTGGACGATTGGTTTTTGCAGGTTGCTGTGTGTTTTCATTAAGAGAAAGGGCAACTTGCAGATGTATGAAATGGTTTCCACAAAATAATAACAGGTCTCCTCTTGCAACGCTATGATTTTATTGTTTGCTGGGGCCCTGAAACCAATGAGTAACTCCCCTTACGAGGCTCTGTGGGTTACACGCGATCCGAGTTTCTGCTGCTGAACTCATTGAGATGACTAAATATTAAGTGTTTCAAGTATGTACACACAACGTCGAGTGCATCTTTCAACAGGAATGATTGCCATACCACTACAGAGGTCTCTGGCTTCTCCTTTAACCTATTATTACATTTCCCATCCTGAGCCTCTCCTGCAGCCTTGACATGGTTCTCGTTTGTTGCTGGACCCTGTTATTCACAGGTTGTTATGTCAGGAAATTACACACCTGCTGCATCTCAAACAATAGACTCTGGCTGCCTGTACCCATAAAGCACAAAGGAGACTTCCCACGGAACCCCCTGCTCTTGCAGATTCAGGTCTGTCTGCGCAGCCACTGTAAACTTGTGCTTTCAAAGGAGTTTACAACACCCAGCCATAAAAAGCAACCACAAAAGCGTTCCAGGCTGGTTTTTAGTGCAGAAGGTTTCAGCTGAGAAACCCTGTGCTGCCTCTTTCTCTCTTTTCCTTTCCTTTCTTTACATATTAATAACAAGGCAACAAGCATGGAGAGAAGAAAATGTTCAGGGATTCAGATTGTAAAACATACCCGTTAAATAATAAAAGCCATCCCACTAATACAGTGAATGTCTCGCTGTCAAAACCCACAGATGTGCAGAGCTGCTCTCTCCAGCTAACGTCTTTTTAACCCAGGAGGTTGTGCAATGAGAAGGTACATGCAAGAGAATTGTACCCTAGTCATTGTGCTTCATATGGTGGGAAAGTGGTCAGTAACTCACCTAAAAATACTCAATGTGTATGTTAGCACTTGTAAGTTTTTTTAAAAAAGCTACAACCTTTTCCCCGATGTGTGCTAGTTTACTATACAGTGGTACCTCAGGTTACATACGCTTCAGGTTACAGACTCTGCTAACCCAGAAATAGTGCTTCAGGTTAAGAACTTTGCTTCAGGATAAGAACAGAAATCGTGCTGTGGCGGCGCGGCGGCAGCAGGAGGCCCCATTAGTTAAAGTGGTGCTTCAGGTTAAGAACAGTTTCAGGTTAAGAACAGACCTCTGGAACAAATTAAGTACTTAACCCGAGGTACCACTGTATCCAGAGAAGTTTGCAGAAGAATGAAAACATGACTCACCTACAGCCTGAAATGGAGCAGTCCAGAATTTTGCCTTCTGAGAACTTGATGTCTACACATCAAGGAAGGGATTAATACGGAAGAAATCAGAAGCCCAGATTGGCACAGAAAATTTATTTCAGAGCACTTGTGCAAGCACACAAGCACACACCACAAAGCGAAACCACACTGATAGTGATGAGCTCAGTTCTCAGCTCTGAGCAGGATCCTCATCTCCTTGACTCCTTTAGCTCTGCTCTAGGGATGACTGTGCAATGACCACAGTGTGGCTCCTGCAAGCACGTGGTAGAAAGAAAGGTCTAGTGTGTGAGCTCGCTAATCTTATTGGTAGGGGACGCTCCCACCCTTGGTGTCTGGGAAGGGGCAAGAATTCTGAATGGACAGTGAGGGCTAGCAGTTGGCCAACCAACTGCTTTATTAGGTTATCAGTCGGTCCTGGCAAGAACTTGTCCAACTGGCACTGCCCTACTGGCAAACGAATCAGCAATTGTTTACATCTCTTAAGGATAGTGTGCTTCAGTTCTCGGTTGCACACAGAAGTATGTCGAAACTCACCTGTGGCCCCATATGCACTATACAATTAAAGCAATATCATACCACTTTAAACCTCCTACCTATTAATTCTCAGCAGCCCTATCAAACTAAAACTCCCAGGATTCTTTGGAAGAAGCCATGACTGTTTAAAGAAGAATGATACTGCTTTAGATACACTGTGCAGATGGGGCCTGTGTTGCATTGGTCAATCAAGTCCAGATATGTCACAGATTTAGGATACTTTGCTAAAATTGGTTCATGGCCCTCAGCTTTGTTCTCTAAAATCACTCAAGCATCATGTAGTGGGAAACTTGCTGTGTCACACTGTTGGTTGATTGCTTTGAAGAACGCTTCAAAATTTGCACTTATCCAAATTTCATGATGCAATCATACAATGAGAAAACATGGACCAAATAAAGCATATACGGTCATACCTCGGAAGTCGAACAGAATCTGTTCCGGAAGTCCGTTCGTCTTCCAAAACATTCGGGAACCAAGGTGCGGCTTCCGATTGGCTGCAGGAAGCTCCTACAGCCAATCAGAAGCCACAGAAGGTGCGATAGACGTTCAGGTTCCAAAGAACGTTCGCAAACCGGAAGAATGACTTCCAGTTAGCGACGTTCAGGAGCCAAAACGTTCATCTTGCAAGGCGTTCGACTTCCGAGGTACGGCTGTATTTGGAAAATATCTGCAGAAAAAATGCCCATATTTAGAAAAAAAAATAACACCAAAATATGTGCCATACTAAAAATGCAAAAAAAATCTACATTAGGAGAAATGCACACAACTATCTTCATACACACTTTTAATAATAATAATAATAATAATCAAGTTTGCAAACTATGGCATACATAGGGTGAACTGAAACTAAATTTGGAACAATGAGAAACTGTATGGTGGTCTGCCAGTTTGTCGCCTGCCTGAGGGGCAGGTCCAAAAATAGAGTGGGCAAGAGCTTCAGAAGGCACGATACATGGCTGGTGGTCTTTGTTTGGCTTGGTGGGTCACAAGTTATAGATGCCTGCTTTACAACATTATGCTTGAGGGAGGAGGGGAAGTTATGGCCCCTCTCCCTCCACCCCCGCCCATTAACCTCACTTCCCTCCTCCTCCCATAAAATGACAGAAAAATCAGCCACACTAAAATGCTCTCTTGGAATGGCAAGTGTGGTGCTCTCTGCCCTCAGCTGCCCTTAACCAGTTCCAATTACTTCCTGACCACGGCAGCTCATTTCTAATAAATACACAAAGCAGCGCAAGGGACATTTTGTTTTATCATGTTTCAAAGAGACTGGAGGCTTTGTTTAAAGGCACAGGGACACCGAGTACTAAATAAACCAGGAAACACAACTGAGGAGACTGCATGGAGATATATATAAACACACACACACACACACACACAGAGAGAGAGAGAGAGAGAGAGAGAGAGAGAGAGAGAGAGAGAACGCCAGGGGGCTAGAGGGCTATGGAGAGGAGAATTAAAATAAAATCCAGCCTACACAGTCAAGGAAGCCAAGTGAGTAAATTTGAAAGCTATGAGGACCTTCCTTTCCATGGTTCAGTAACAATAATATGTGTCAGAAATATCCATCCATTTACAGTCATACCTTGGGTTACAGATGCTTCAGGTTGCGTTTTTTCAGATTACGGACCCCCCGAAACCCAGAAATACTGGAACGGGTTACTTCCAGGTTTCTGTGGTCGCACATGGGCAGAAGCGCTAAATCGTGCTTTGCGCATGCGCAGAAGTGCCAAATCGCAACCCGCATGTGCGCAGATGTGGTGCTGTGGGTTGCAAACGTGCCTCCCGCACGGATCACGTTCGCAACTCGAGCGCCCACTGTACTGGAGAAAGAAGCAAGGAACGCTATAAAAAATGCAAAATATTAAAGCTTGATCCTCAGCCTACTGGCCGTCAAAAACCAACTCAAGGGTGAAAGTCAGTACACAAATTTAAGAAATAAGTATTGAAATTATAATCAGTCACTGGGGAAATTATTCTGCACAACGGGGCTCCATGCAGCAGAGGCAATACTTAAAGTGGCCGTCCCAAATGGTGGCTGGTGGTGGGGATGGATGGGGTAGAGATGCAGGTGCCCTTTTCAGCTGAGTGTAAGTTCTGTTTAACTCTTTGGTTCTGCTTTGACTCAGCCTTGGTCTGCGGTGGGTCTCCAGGAAAAGGACATTCCACACTTGATGGAAGAAGATACATGGGCAGGGTTGCAGCTGCTGGTCTGAGCATGTGGGAATGTGCGGAGAAGTCTCTTACACCTACTGGGCCAAGGCTGTGGTTGGCTTCATAGGGTGGGTTGACCATAAATGCACATGGGAGAGCAGACCCACAGAGAAACAGGGAGGAGCTGGCTTTGCATGGTCCTTGTCTGGTGGTTCTCCCAGCATGTATGTGCACTTTCCACTGCAACAGTCGTTTGACCTGTGGAATACATTCTGTACAATATAGGGATACTGTACAACAACCGATGCTCCCTAGACCCCATTCACATGACTTTTTATCAAACCGTGTTCTCCGTATCCTCCATCCTTACATGACTATTGGAAACCCAATGCCTTGTGGGCAGTGATTGTGACGTCTAAATCAGGGATGTCCAACAGGTCGATCAAGATCTGGTAGATCCCCACAAGGTTTTGGTAGATTGCGGTCCATCTCTGGCTCCCTTTCCTTAGAGTTGCTAAAACTGACTCCTGCCCCCTCACCCCACCCTTATTGTTTGATCTCTGGAAGGTTTCTCTGTGCTGATGTTTTCATCCATAGCAATCTTTTTGCTTTTCCCCAAAAAAGCTTTTTTTCAAAACCCTAAAAAATGGGACTTTCCTTCCCAAAAAAAAGCTCAACAACTTTGAGCTGATCGCAGTCTCTTGAGAGTTGGTCACCCCTGGTCTACATCACAGTCAGCCTGGATAGCTGGTTAGAGCATGGTGCTGATAACAGCAAGGTTGCATGTTTGATCCCCATATGGGACAGCTGCATGTTCCAGCACTGCAGGGGGTTGGACTTGATGATCCTCAGGATCCCTAGCAATTCTATGATTTTGTGTATTCAATACTAGCAAGCAAACTATGTCTCTCCAAGCACATGGCTCCTTCTATATAAATATTATTCAGTAGCGCTAATCATAACAATAAACATTACAGTAACTTCTCATCCTTTCCCATGACACAGTATACTTTGTTTTTCATTATTTCCGTTTCTGTATATAGCTGAAGCACAGTGAAACCAGACACAAAGTTTCGCTTCCTGGTTTTCATACGCTACTATCACCTGAAAAGAGCATGAATCACAGCTGTGATGGATTCAGCCTGCTTTAGCCAGCTTCCCTGCAGAAGGATCTCTGCATCACCAAAACCAAAATCTTACACGAGTGCCTATTCTACTTCTCACTGGTGGTTTGGTTCAAATCTCACGTCAAATAGTGTTTAAGGAGGTTTAATTACAGTAATGGCCCAGTTAAGATCTTCCATCTAGGTTTCCTCATTTGGCCTGTTTCAGCCAAGGCACACCAGCCCATCTTACAACTTACACTGGGCTTGCATTGCATCGTCATGATCACTAGCTCTCACATAACGCAGCTTGGCAACCGTGCAACAACCGCTGATTGACAGGTGGGCTGCTCCCCACCAGTCAGATCCAGTATGTTGGCTATACTGCCTGGGGCTGATGGAAGATGGAGTCCAAGTTGGGAGCCAGTTCCCAGGAGGCTGGGCCCATTACATGTTCAACCTACTCAAGGAGATGGAGTTAAAACTTCAAGAAGCTCTACTCGAGGGCCACATTTCCCCATGTGAAGCTGCCCAGACCCTGAGGTCATCATTTGAGGGCCCTTCTTTGTGTGTCTCCTCCAAGGGAGGACCAGCAACGAGTGAATAGACTTCTTCTATCGCAGCTCCCTATCTATGGGGTGCTCTCCCAAGGGAGATCTTCTAGCACAAACCTTTTTAGGCCTAAAGACATCTTCAGTTCCCGGGAATTTAAGAAGCACCAATGTTTTACTCTAACTGTGTTTATGTCTCTTCATTGCTGCATTTTATGCTTGTCGTAAATTGCTTGGGGACTTTTGTTGTGGCAAGCAATTCATAAATTCAACTAACCTGACCTAAGCTATTCATGGACCCCTAAGAAATATTACCGTATTTTTCGCTCTATAAGATCCACAAGACGCACCTAGTTTTTGGAGGAGGAAAACAAGAAAAAAAAAAATTCTGGATCTCATAAGCCAGAACAGCAAGAGGGATCGCTGCCCAGTGAAAGCAGCAATCCCTCTTGCTGTTCTGGCTTCTGGGATAGCTGTGCAGCCTGCATTCGCTCCATAAGACGCACACACATTTCCCCTTACTTTTTAGGAGGGAAAAAGTGAGTCTTATAGAGCAAAAAATACGGTAGTTACTGATTCCATGGGAATATAAAGAAAGGTGAGGAATGAGCAGAAGCAGGGAAAGTCCTCTGTCCCTCTCTTATCAGCCTCTTCATCATGGAATATTTCTCATATATATATATATATATATATATATATATATATATATATATATATATGAAAAACCCTTCTCATGGAATGAAGGAAAAAAGCTTATTCTGGCTTCAAATCCAACTGCAGATCCCAAAGGAGAAGATCATATGCTCAGAGGGGATCCCACGATGGGCTGCCCTTTTCAGCGAGAAGCCACCATGGAACGTGAACATCCAGGCACTCTGCTCAAGCCGCCCACAAGGGGAAAGAATACGGCTAATGCGGCGGCAGGCAGAGGCACCAAGGAAGCCCCAAGAGCCCGCTGGGAAGGGAAAGCAAAGGCAGAGGCAGCCAGTGATCTGGAAGCGAAGCAAGGAAAGAGCGCAATGCCCACAGGGCCCTCTGAAAAGGAAGGGTTGAGCAGCGAGTGAATCCTTAAGGAGCGAGGCAAGAGGGAGAGAAGATGCTAGCTGGCTGGGATATAGGCGGTGCATTTCAACTAACACAGTCTTAATCCAAGCAAGAGAGCAAGGTAAAGGTACCCATGCCCATACGGGCCAGTCGTGTCCGACTCTAGGGTTGTGCGCCCATCTCACTTAAGAGGCCGGGGGCCAGTGCTGTCCGGAGACACTTCCGGGTCACGTGGCCAGCGTGACGAAGCTGCTCTGGCGAGTCGGCACCAGCGCAGCACACGGAAACGCCGTTTACCTTCCCGCTATAAAGCGGTACCTATTTATCTACTTGCACTTAATTGTGCTTTCGAACTGCTAGGTGGGCAGGAGCTGGGACCGAAGACGGGAGCTCACCCTGCTGCGGGGATTCGAACCGCCGACCATACGATCGGCAGGTCCTAGGCACTGAGGTTTTACCCACAGCGCCACCCGCGTCCCTAAGAGAGCAAGGAAGGGCCATGACTAGGGGGGAGAGCTATCTGCATTGCATGCAGTGGGTCCACGGTTCAATCCTCAGCATCTCTCCAGGTAGGGCTGGGAATGTCCCCCTTCCCTGGGACCCTGGAGAGTTTCTGCCGGTCAGTGTTGAGAATGCTGAGCTCGATGGACCCAGTGGTCTAGAAGAGAAAGGTTTCGCAAAAGCTCTTCCAACAGAAAATCTGGCAGCACACTGGAAGCGTGAACAGCTCAACACAAAACACACATCATACCATCTGGGCACAGGAGAAGGTGGGATACAGCCTGGGGTGGGAGGGCAGCACAGTGCCAAAATTCCTGGCACCATCTTGAGTGGACTCTGATTTGATCCCTGCAAACCCTGCCTGCCTATTGTGGGTGAACGGCAACCAAAACATTCAATGAATTCTGTTGAAACCCACCCAGAGTGCCTGGGGAAACCCAGCCAGATGGGCGGGGTAAATTATTATTACTGCAAACGGGTGGCAGAGGATCACACTCCATGTATCTGATGAAGTGGAATCTTGTCCACAAGAGCTTATTCCATAATGAAAATAAAATGGTTCAAGTCTTTGCCACAAGACCCTTTGCTGGTTTTGCTGCAGCAGACTTGCACCTCTGGAAACCTCGGTCCTGTTTGCACAGCCCAGTCACATCACATAAGAAGCTAAGCATGGTTCAGAACATCAAGCCAAGTCCCTGCACTTGTCCAGAGAGGGTTTTCTGCATGCAGGTTTGTTGTTGTTTTAAACTGCCCACTCACTTTGCACCAAGACAGATGTTTCCCCAGTTACTTATTCCAACAGACTGAGAAATATCAGAACAGTGAGGCAGTTCATGGGTCACCCATCAACGGTCCCTCATTGGTCAGTCCCTCAAGTAACACCTGTGCCAACCATGCCAACACAACATTGTCTCATTATATTTGTTTCTGTGCCCTTCCTCACTCTGTTCTCCCTTGAAAACCACGGGAGGAAATTTACTACTTCCAAACCGGATACAACCCCTTATCACAAAGCTGATAATGTCAGTCACTCTTCCCAGAACGAACAAACATAAAAGTGAAATTCCATTGTCTAGAACAGCGTGTTACATAAAGGTAAGGTGTTCTAATGAAATTCATAATTTGGAGGGCTGCACCTTTTTAAAGTGAGAGCAGGGAGAAAGTGACAAGTTAAAGCAGCAAACAGAACTCAATAAGCTGAAAGGTTGCTGCCCAAAGGACTAACTTTCCTGCTATTTTTAAGCATAGTGATCACAGGTGTATACCAAATCAAACACCTACTTCATTCTGGAGCCCTAAACACAACAACCTGGAGTGAGAAGCCTTTGGGTGACTGTAATTGCTATTAGTTCTCGCTACAACCACTCACTGACAGCTTCCTTCTAGCGGTTTTTGAGCACTGCCACCCTCCCACTACAGTTGCTCACCCTTGCAGTTTCCTTTCTGAACCTGCTAAATACATCAGACACAGCTGGAGGGCGAGTAAAGCAGGCCAGGGGGCTGTGATAAGAGCCGGAAGAAGGCTCTGCAAAACCACAACAGGCATCAAGGGGCTTCCCGTTGGCCTGCAAGCTAACTAACCACCCACATCACATCTGACTGCAGGTACCAAAGAGATCACACTACAGTACTCTAACTTAGTGCTTCCTCATCTTATGCATCAGTGCTGCTCAGTGTTAGAAACTCAAGAGATATAAGCTAGGCGCTACCCTTTAAGCAAATGGCACCTTAAAGCTAGATTACGGTCACCACAACAGAATATATATTCGCCAGGGGGCTGGACTAGTCGCTCCTTCCAACGCTACGATTCTATGATCCCAACTACATTGACTGTAGCTTGCTCTTACAACAATTCACTTGTTCCAGTAGGCAAGGAAAAACACACACAGAGGAAATGGAAATGGAATTGACTACGGACTAAGGCAGAGGTTTTCAAACCTGGCACCCAGAAATCTCCACGTAGTAGCAACTAGACTCATGCCAGGAGCAAAACATGCCTGGTGCCTGAAGAATTTCAAATACTGGTGCTGCTTAAGTAAAATAGAAACTCGTACGTCAGGTGTCAACAGCAACAACAGGATTCACATCTATAGCCTAGCACAGTGGTTCCCAAACTTTCCTGCCCCCCATGGACCACTTGGAAATGGCTGAGGGTCTTGGAAGACCACTTAATCATTTTTCTGCCCATTGTGGCTATTGTAATGTTAAAAAAAAGGAGTAATGGTAAAGGAGCCCTGGACGGTTAAGTCCAGTCAAAGGCGACTATGCAGTTGCAGCGCTCATCTTGCTTTCAGGCCAAGGGAGCCGGCGTTAGCCCACAGACAGCTTTCCAGGTCATGTGGCCAGCATGGCTAAACCGCTTCTGGTGCAACAGAACACCATGACAGAAACCAAAGCGCATGGAAATGCCGTTTATCTTCCTGCCACAGTGGTACCTATTTATCTACTTGCACTGGTGTGCTTTCGAACTGCTAGGTTGGCAGGAGCTGGGACAGAGCAACGGGCGCTCACCCCGTTGCGGGGATTCGAACCACCAACGTTCTGATCATCAAGCCCAAGAGGCTCAGTGGTTTAGACCACAGTGCCACCCGCGGCCCTATTATAATGTACTGTGCTATGCACTGTATGATTCCTTTGTGTTTCAAATGCCGCCTTCCCTGGTCAATTCAGGTCTTTCCTGCTCACCTTTGTTCTCCTGTGTTGACTATCTTCTCTCTCACACACACTGCTTCCTCTTGCTCTGTCTTTCACATTCTTTCAAGTTGTGGGCCTCCTGAAGGAAGCTTTCAAAACACTGGTTGTCCACAGACCACACCTTGGACAACCCTGGTCAAGTGGGCAGGCTCATGCACACCCAAAGCATAGGGCACTCTGACCCTGGTGCACACACACCCATCAAAAACAGGGTAGAAAGAGGAACTTACAGACCCTGATTTCCTACTTGTAGGTTGTCTTGGAAGAGTTGGGTACTAAATCAAAGATTGCATTAATTTTCCATTTATAGATAACAGCCAGAATCCGGGAAGCTCAAAATTGGAAGACTAATCTGGTCCCTTCCATTCATGCTTGGTTGGTTAAAGTCCAGACAACCTTGAAACGGTTGAAATTAACATATTGTATCAGGTTTAGGGAAGGGAGATTAAAGCCCCTTTGATTTGGGGGACGACTTTAGCAAAGTCATTCTAAATAAGAGACAGTATTCCTGTGGCAATATTGACGATAGAGAGAAATGGTGGACTTTACATTGCACAGGGCTTGCATCATCCTGGATAGTGGTCACTTAGGGTGGGTGGGTGTGTAATGTTAAGAAAGGAACCAGGTTTTTAAAGAGTCCAGCCACACCCTGCTTTTTGCATTTCCACTTTCATGCACGAGCACCAAAACATGGGTGCTGCAGTGCAGATGCACCCTGACATTAGAGCACCAGAATTTATTAAAATATCTATTTTATCCTTTAGAAAGCAGGATCAAATGAATAATCAGAGACCGAAACATCCTAAAAGCAAGGGAGAGAAGATCTGGATAATGGAACCCCGGAGAACATTCACACTGGCCCATTTACCACTGATTTACTCCTGAATGTCACCTCCCTGCAGCATTAGAAACTGAGATATGAAAGCTACATGCTAAATGGCACCTTAAACCTAGCTTATGGGTGCAACACCAGAGTGTCTAGGTGTGCTTTTTTATAACAAGAATACGGTGCTGAAAATGTATGAACTGCAGCTAAAATATGATGTTCATTTTTAACATGGTCTAGTCCTTCCCCTGCCCACCCCCCTAATATTCTTAAGAGGGTCTCTTCTCCAGTCTTCGGAGAGTGGCTGGAAGCGGGGAGGCAGAAAAAGGTATTCCTTTCTTTCCACTCTGCAGTTTTAATCTGAAATCTTAGGCGCAGCACTGCGCCTGGAGCTCAGAAACTGCTCACGCTAAGGAAATTCCCTGTCGCAAAATGCGCCTAGAACAATGGGAGCGTTGAACACTGCATCTCTGCTGCTCACTCTAGATCAGCTGTACTTCTGGTTTTCAGTAAGTGCTGAAAGAGCTAATGGGAGCTTCCCGCCATTCCCCCTTTGCATACAGGTAAGATATGGTTCTGAGCACCTTCTGCTTTCCTAGGCAGCGTCCTCTGCGCATGTGGGAGTCATGGGACAGCCATAAATTACAGCTCTGATGGTAAGAGTTTGCACACAAAGATGAAAAAGTACCATGGCCAATGACAAGTGATTCAGTTAGCATTTCAAGGTGAGTTTACATAATTTGCAGTTTTCAAAACAAGACACAAACCGAAATACAGACAGCCTTTGATAGGCACATCTCTCCAGATTTTGCAATGCAGCTCTCCAGCCAAGTAGCGTGTACAGAAAATGTATATGCTTGGGGAAGTTTTCATCTAAATGTTTCAAAAATAATAATAATAGAAATATGCATTGTATTGGGAGAAACCGTTTTGCAAAAATGTGTGTATCGGACAAAATTGCGCATAATAATTGCATACATCAGGAGAAATCTGCACAAACACAGCGAGAAATTTTCATGAGGGCTTGAAAAAATATCCCAAACAGGTATAGAAATGCAGAGAACTGAGCATAAGGTTGGATCAATGAGAAACGGAGAGAAATCAGAAGTGACAGATTCTACCTGTGAAAGCAGAGAGCAGATTGTGCAAAATGGCCCCAGGTACAACGATCTGGGCAGACTCACATGTTACACTCACTACATGGGGCCCTCACCAAAGCAGACACATTATGCCGTATCCATCTTTAAACAGCCACGTGGACCTGTTTGGGCCTGTATTTCCAGACGCATGTATGTGCATGAGAAACATGCATGCGCACTGATGTTCCCTGCAGCAATCATCATAACATGCAGAGCCGCTTTGCTCTCCGGAGAGAAGGCAGTCAAAGGAAAGAACAGTCATCCCCGAATTACTGCCTAAAAATAAACTCACCTCAGAACCACAACACCAGCGATTCTCAAAATATTTTTCTAATGAGGAGCCACACCTTGGGAGAAGCGGAGATTGCCTTCTCCAGTTGCCTTCTCTTCCCAGGTTGCAATGATCGCAAAACACCCCTGAGGCAATTAGAGCAACAGAGGAGAGCGGTTCCTTAATGTGTTTGCTTTGCGTCTTGAAACACAACAGCGGAAAAGTGGCTGGCAACCAAGAGGATATCCCCTGAGAAGCTGGAGCCTGACTGCTTTGGGTCCAGTGGTGAGTCCCTGGAAACGTGTCATCTTTTATAATACATCCTCTGAGCGCCTTCAAACCCTGATTGGATCCCAGCCTGGCCTCCTGATTCGCTAGGAACCTTACAAGAACTCCCCGGCTCAAGCTAATCCTCAGGCTTCAATCCTACCTAAGTGTAAGCTCGACTCAACTCAGCAGGACTTACTTCCGAGTATGCATTCAATGCCTATCTTCAATAACCTGCTGTTTGCATTTCCAAACTCTCCTTCTGTTTTATCCAGTTCTTGATTAACTGACATTTGGTTTCCCCACAGGCAAGATTCCTGTACCTTTAAGATAAAAGAAAAGGCAATGGACCCCTGGATGGTTAAGTCCAGTCAAAGGCAACTATGGGGTTGTGGCGCTCATCTCGCTTTCAGGCTGAGGGAGCCGGCGTTTGTCCACAGACAGTTTTCCGGGTCATGTGGCCAGCAGGACTAAACTGCTACTGGCACATGGAGGACCGTGACGAGTGCCAGAGCGCACAGAAACGCCATCTACTTCCCCGCCGCAGAGGTACCTATTTATCTACTTGCACTGAAATGCTTTTGAACTGCTAGGTTGGCAGGAGCAGGGACTGAGCAACGGGAGCTCGCCCCATCACAGGGATTTGAACTGCTGACCTTCTGATCGGCAAGCCCAAGAGGCTCAGTGGTTTAGACCACAGCGCCACCCGCGTCCCTCCTGTACCTTTAGCAGTTATGCAATAAGTAGAAATTGACCAGTTGAATATTTCCTCATCCTGTGAGGGGTGAGAATCAAATCGGATATGTCCCCACAATTAGGGATACTTCACAAGTTTCCATATCCCCCACCAACAAAAAACATGGCCGCTCTGCCTCTGACTGTTGCGTTGTAAGCAACAATACCACGGATGAAGCTCCATCTCAACATGGAAGGTGTCACAATAAGGAAATTCACTTGTTGAATTTCTCAACTCCTTTGCAGCAGTTGAAGGTTCAAGACCCCCCACAGATTTGGGAAAGGAGAGGCATTAGGTCTAGAATGATTTCGTTGTGTATCCTAGACCTCACCCTTGTGGAAGCACACCAAACCAGACCAAGGCTGGGTTGACAAGTGGACCTTCCACGTGCTGTTTCGGTGCTCTAGAACTTATCCAGTGGCCTTCCATAATAAGGTGCACTGCAGAAACTTCACCCTGACGTCGCATCTAAAGTGGTGTTGCTCACTTGAGTGGCAATCCTCTTCCAAATATCTCACCCCAGGCCCTTCTGTACAGCTAGATTAGAGCCTCTGAAGGGATGCATATTATCCCCCCGCTCCTCAAATTTCAGCACGCAGACAGACATGTTAATTGCAAAACACCTTCTTAAAGTCGGCTGTCATTCCAAGGGTCTGCAAGGTTGCTAAGAAATGTACTTTCTTCCCAAAGATTCCTCTTTTACAGAACAAAACATCCCCCCATGTCCATAACGCACCATGGAATGAGTCCTTACTCGTGTGTTCTCTCAGGAAGTACTTGAAACAGAAATCCCACCACCTGTGGCTTGCCAAAAATGAACATTTTCAGAAAGAAAGAAAGAAAGAAAGAAAGAAAGAAAGAAAGAAAGAAAGAAAGAAAGAAAGAAAGAAAGAACCACTTCTGCTGTCCCTCATTTCAAAGTCTTCCACCTCTGTCTTTAAATCCCTAACAGTTGAAATGATATTGGGGTAGGGTGGGCTTTCCCTGGAAAATCTACTTGGAAGTTTTTGCCTTGCAGAGAGCACCCCATCCATGGACAACTGGATTTTTTCTTTAAAAGAAAAAGGGAAAAAAGCAAACATCACACAATCCACCTAATGCAGACCTTGCTAATGGAACAACCACACGATCCTCTCCTTCTGGAAAACCTTCTCCCTGTATCTATCCCTTCCTTGTCAACACAGCCTGTTAGAACTTGCTCTGATGCAAAGAAGCCATTAAGAGAGACACGCACACCAACAGAGACTGCAGTTGCACGCCGGAGCCTTTAAACCGCACGAGCTCTTCCGGTCTTAAAGGCACGGCCTTTGTGTGCATAACACTAACAGGGCCATTATATTGCCCTTCAAATGGCTCTTTAAAACACCCTTCAGCTGAACCCCCGACAATGGCAAGGCAGCTGGTGTGCAGGGGGCCAGGGAGCTGCTTATGCTAATAGCATTCTCCCCGTTGTCTTGTTACGCCCACCCATCCCCCTTTCTCCACCTCCATCTGTTTATCCCGTCCACCTGTTGTCACATATTTAGATTGCAAAAAAAAAACCACCCTTTTGGTGCACAGATTGCCTCGTTCGCTCCCGAACCAAACAAGGCTGACTTCGTGTGACAAAGGAGATCCCCTAAAGTTAGCAAGACAGAGAAGGGCAAAATGTTGCATTCAGGACACCGGCAGATGCAAAAATAATATAAAAAATGAGGATCATCGAGAAAGAAGAAGGAATGGATTCTCTTACCTTCTTCTTGGAGTGTGACCGGTCCTCCTCTTTAGCTAATTTGCTATTTTTCCCAGCTCTCGAAAGCTTTTGCTCCCCTGACTGCTTAATGGTGATTTTGATCTCGGGAGGGCATATATAGTTCTCCAAGTTCTTGGGGGGCTTCTTGGCTCTCTTGGTCGTCTGGATTTTCAGCTTAAGACTCCCCTCTGTAAAGTTCGCCTCCTTGATGGAAAACTCCTGCTCCTCCAAGCCGTCTCCGGCCACCCATTTCTCGCTGTCTGTGTTGGAAGCGGAATCCACGTCTCTCCCGGAACAGAGCTCGTCTTCCTCCTCAGGCTCCATCCGGTCACTGCTCACAGGGATCCCTTTGGCAGAGCTGGGCTGAGGCAGCATGGCCTCCGTCCCAGCGCCACCAGGGGCGCCACCAGGGGCCTTAGCAGAAGCAATGGCCGAGCCCAGGAAATCCGACTCTCCTCCCCTTTGCCGGGAAGTGCCCGAATTCTCCCTTGGCTCCATGGCGACCCCCCGGTCCATGGGGTTTTTACACAGGGGGGAAGGGGAAGGTGAGAAGAGTTGGGGAGCCCCAAGAAGGGAATGGTAGCTTCTCAGTTAAGGTCTCTTAGAGTCCCAATAGTCCAACCACTGTGACGAGCTCAGAAGCATTCAGATCTGCAACTGGGGAGAAAACAGAAAGGGAAAATGCTGTCAGAACTTCAGCAGCTACTGATAATGAGGTTTATGTCAATTTGGGTTTGTTCATTCATTCATTTACATCCTACAACCTTACTTCCATATGTGCAAGGAGACATTCCAACCACACACCTAGAATTCAAAATGGCACAGTCCAAGAAACTTGATTCACTTGTTTCTGTCAAATATATAAACTTGTTCTTTGGGAGAATGGAGACTTACTAAATACAGTGGATGCTTGGGCTGCAAATGTAATCCATGTGGGAGGCACGTTCGCAACCTGCAGTGTTTGCAACCTGCGACCCATGCGTCTGCACACATGCGGGTTGCGATTCAGCACTTCTGGGCATGCACAAAGTACGATTTAGCGATTTTGCACATGTGCAAGCGCCAAAACCCGGAAGAAACCTGTTCCGGTACTTCCGGGTTCGGCGTGGTGTGCAACCAGAAATCACACAACCCGAAGCATCTGTAAACCGAGGTATGACTGTAGTCACTTACCATGGTAAGCTTAGTTGCACATAACAAGGGCTAAGACAGACAATTTCTGGCTACGGAGTTGACTTAAGGGGAAGGGAACTCCACTGCCCTCCACCCCTCAGACAACTGTGGTAGTCTTGGGGAAGGTGGCAATTCTCTACAACATTTGCATAGTGATGTCACCTTGCCTAGCATTTGGCCTGAGTCCTGAACAAGGCCTCACCTGGGATGAGGTCAGCGCTTGCATCATAACACTTCCAGTCTGTACAGCCCTACTTAACTCTTTCAACTGCACAGAGGCAGAGGGTTCAAAACCGAAAGGCGAATGTCATAATATAACCTGGGTCTTCGAGCATTAAAGAACTAGCAGCCCGGACTAAGTGCTGAAACAAAGATAGACACACTCAGAAGGGTTTTTCGTGGACACAAACATCATCTTCTCCTCATGTTGCATATTAAGAGGCTTGTGATTTGCAAATTTTCACTACTTCCCACAATCTAACTCCTTGCACAAGGCATTTTCAGCCCCAAAATTTCAAGTCAAGCCACCTCTACTATACCGAACGAGTCGCTACCGAAAGGATCCAGCAACCACAAATCTATCTTAGTCTCATACTTGGAGCAGACCGCCCAAACCAAGTTAGGTGTGAGTGCATTGTGAACATGAGTTAGTTGACCCCTGCATTGCAGGGCGTTGAATTAGATGACCTTTGGGTCCCTTCCAACTCTATTATTCTATGACTCAATCCCAGGTAAACACTAAATGAACCTGAGTGGCGAAGGGGACCAACAAAAGCATCTCACCAGAAGATCTCAGCGATCAAGGTGGAGCATAAGAAATCAATTGGTCCTTAAGGTAATTTAAATGTGGATGATACATGTTTAATTACCATCAATGGTAAACAATGTTACAATGACTCTTGGCTAAACAATAAAAAAATTGTCTTGCACTGATTTTTTAATAAGGTGTGTCCACTTAATCCTGTCTCTCTCACCTGGCTCTGGCACATACACCTGAGCTATCAATGAAAACTTAATCCACCTGCCTGAATAATAGTGTCTATCTAGGGAGCTTCAAAGAGGCTGTTTCACCACCTCTAATCCCCATCTTTCCTCAACTTGGGCTGTGCCAGAGCTGTGGGCAGAAGGAATTAAGACCTTAGGACACAATGAGGTAATAAAAAGGGAGCAGCCACAGAGCTAAGTCAGGAGGGGAAAGGGAAGCGAGTGTTTGCTTGATGGGTAGCTGGTGATGTTCCTTCCTCAAAATGAAGGAACTGTTAAGCTTTTGAGACAGAAGATCTGTTGAGGTCAAAGGGGGAAGAGCAGAGAAAATCCAAGGGGAGAGACAGACAGAGAGAGAGAGAGGGCGCGCAAGAGAGAGATTAGGTCCATCTAGTTTAGTACAGTGGTACCTCAGGTTACATACGCTTCAGGTTACAGACTCCGCTAACCCAGAAATAGTACCTCGGGTTAAGAACTTTGCTTCAGGATGAGAACAGAAATCGTGCTCCGGCGGTGTGGCAGCAGCAGGAGGCCCCATTAGCTAAAGTGGTGCTTCAGGTTAAGAACAGTTTCAGGTTAAGAACGGACCTCCAGAACGAATTAAGTACTTAACCCGAGGTACCACTGTACTGTCTAAGGAGCTCTCCAGAGTTTCAGGTGCTGGGCACTGAACGTGGGACTTTCAGAGATTTCTGGAGCAAACTGGAGAGCCAATCAGAGCTTGAGGGAAGCAGCAGACCTAATCTTTGCTTGAAATATTCTGTGATCTGGGTTGCACATGAAGCTGTGCTACTTGATCTTCAAGTCCCTTTCAACTCGTCCTCTCCCCTCACTGATCATGTTTTATGAACATCTCGCATCTCTCTCCCTAGTAGTCTCCCGCCACATTCAAATGCTTGCATCTTTCCTCACAGGAGAGATGCTCCATCACCTTTCTTCATTCTAGTTGCCCTGCCTGCATATTCTCCTACTCAATATATATCACCTTTTTATCAATTACTATCAGAAGGACTGACGCATATAAAGCCTTCAAAGGGAAAACTAAGTGCCAAGAAAGACTACAGTGGTACCTCTGGTTGCGAACGGGATCTGTTCCGGAGGCCCGTTCACAACATGAAAAAAGCACAACCCGCAGTGGCGTGTCTGCGCGGGTTGCGATTTGCCGCTTCTGCGCATGTGCGTGGCGTCATTTTGCGCTTCTGCACATGCGCGAGCAGCGAAACCCGGAGGTAACCCTTTCCGGGTCGCCACAGGACGTAACCTGAAAGAACGTAACATGAAGCGGATGTAACATGAGGTATGACTGTATCTCAATCAAAATTCTAAGTCTTCTTTCTATCCATCAATCTACCGCCACCCTTTGCTAAGGCATCCAAAACTCTGAAGGAGGGTTCAAAAATCTCAATGGCCTGAAATTAGGGGTTGCTGGAAAAGTTTAAAAAAGGGATGCAGAAAAGGGAGGTATGGGGAAGTCGTTGAAATAAGGTTTAAGAAAAAGAGGTTAAGAAATTATACGTGTTTATATGTTTGTTTGTTTATGTGTTGTTAGTTGTTAGTTGTATTGTGTTATATTATATGTTGGAAAATCAATAAAAATTTATTAAAAAATAAATACAAAAATCTCAATGGCCTGAACCCTAGAAATGTCACATGGGTGCTGCTTAGAAATTGGAAATGCCATTCTCCAAATCTAAGTAGCACACCCAGAACTCTCAAGGCATGTGAAAAGAAGAGACATGTGTCATTTCTGTCTTCCCAAAGCCGAGGTGTTAGGTAGTAGATTACGGAATCATATTTGACTCTGCAATTAGGTTTGAGATGCCATAATTAGATCAGATAGTTACCTTTCCATGTAAGTAGCTAACAGAGTAACAGGAGAAGGGATGGGAAGGCCAACTGAGATTAAACAACTGATGCCGCCATAAATCACAAAGCCCATAAAGGAAACACAGCCTAAGGTGCCAGCATGCCAGAAAAAACATCGAGACAGAATGCGCTGATGTTCGAGTGCAACGCCATAGACGATAAAGCACCACCACTGCCTGTTTGTACAAAGAAGCATTCGGCCTGTCACTTTGGGCCCTAAGGGCCTCTGCTATCTATGCAGTCCCGAATGCCAAGAGCACGTGAAAAAGGAGGGGCATCACCTCCTGGCAAATAGAAGGGGAAGAAATGGAGGCAGTGAGAGATTTTACTTTCTTGGGCTCCATGATCACTGCAGATGGTGACAGCAGCCGCGAAATTAAAAGACGCCTGCTTCTTGGGAGAAAAGCAATGACAAACCTAGACAGTATCTTAAAAAGTAGAGACATCACCTTGCCAACAAAAGTCCGTATAGTAAAAGCTATGGTTTTCCCAGTAGTGATGTATGGAAGTGAGAGCTGGACCATAAAGAAGGCTGATCGCCGAAGAATTGATGCTTTTGAATTATGGTGCTGGAGGAGACTCTTGAGAGTCCTATGGACTGCAAGAAGATCAAACCGATCCATTCTGAAGGAAATCAGCCCTGAGTGCTCAATGGAAGGACAGATTGTGAAGCCGAGGCTCCAATACTTTGGTCACCTCATGAGAAGAGAAGACTCCCTGGAAAAGACCCTGATGTTGGGAAAGATGGAGGGCACAAGGAGAAGGGGACGACAGAGGACGAGATGGTTGGATAGTGTTCTCGAAGCTACCAGCATGAGTTTGACCAAACTGCGGGAGGCAGTGGAAAACAGGAGTGCCTGGCGTGCTCTGGTCCATAGGGTCATGAAGAGTCGGACACGACTAAACAACAACACAAATACTGAACACTAAGCAAGGAAACATCACATTAAGCCAGCTTATGGGAAATGCTAAGTCAAAGGTCAGATTCAATGGTGCTCACCAGTCCAGTCTGTGCAGTTCCTGAACACAGTGTGCCCTATTTGGAAAAAGCTACCTGGGGAGCAAATGGCTCCAGATTATGCAAGACCAGAAAATTCAAGACAGAGGCATTTAAAAAGAAACCAAAAAACAGATTCAGGGGCATCGTCTGTCTGAAGAGACATGGAGTCGCGACCTTCTAAAACTAAGCGGTATTGGCTGAAGTAAGGGGTTGGACCAAGTGTTAGAAACTCAGATAGATCAGCTGGGCACCCAATGGCTGCTTAAACCAGGGTTACAGTCACCAAAGAGGAACACCTGGTTGGTTGCCAGTTTGAGGCCAGATGGTTTGGAAGTTGTATTTTTCAATACAACTTTTTGCTTCCTGAAATTCATTCGGATTATGCACATAAAATGTAACAGATAGAATTCTACAGGATGTGTTGAAAACAGGGAGATCCAAGGATCCCCAGGCATGTGCCTCGAGTTGGTGGAGATGTCAGGTGCCATTCTGATGCCCAGGCTCACTTTGTCACAGGTTTATGGGTCAGGTTTAAGGTGCTGGTTTTGACCTTTAAAGCCCTATGCGGCCTAGGACCCACGTACCTACAGGACCGCCTCTCCTGGTATGCCCCGCGGAGGATCTTAAGGTCCACAAATAACAACACTTTGGAGGTCCCAAGCCTCAAGGAGGTTAGATTGGTTTCAACTAGGGCCAGGGCCTTTTCAGCCCTGGCCCCGACACGGTGGAACGTTCTGTCACAAGAGACTAGGGCCCTGCGGGACTTGACACCTTTCCGCAGGGCCTGCAAAACAGAGCTGTTCCGCCTGGCCTTTGGTTTGGACTCAGTCTGACCCTTACGTTTCCCTCCCCTTATGGTCTTGATTTACCAGCTACTTAAAAATGAGGCTGCATTTTAAATTGCATTTTAACCTGTATTTTAAATTGGGGTGTTTTTCCCCTATTATGTTTTTAACTGTGATTTTATTGGTGTTAGCCGCCCTGAGCCCAGCTCTGGCCAGGGAGGACAGGGTATAAGTAAATTATTATTATTATTATTATGAAGTGGTCGATAGCCAGGTGCAAAATGTGCCTGGTGTCTGGCAAATTCTGAACACTAACTGGACCTGCACCTCAGCAACACCTCCTCAAAGTCCATCATTTTAGAAACATGGGATAAGAATGAAATGAATGAATGAATAGTAGTTTGGAGAAAAGGATGACAATTGGCATATTCAACCCATAATACTTTTCTATTCAGTACAGCTCCATGCCACTCACCAGCAACCCTGACAGTGGTTTCTTCGTCCTCACAGCAACCTAGTGAGGCAGACCACAAGCCATTTCCGTTTCACACCTGGGGAGCTACAGCTGAATGTGAGTGGCTGGCCAGCGCAGCTGTGAGGAAGAGGTTGGAAGAGTCCACTTCCGTTTTAGATGACCGCCATTTGCAGCTTTGAGTCCAACCTCTTGTTTACTATAGCAAGCCAACTGCTCGCTGCTTGAAACTGGCTTGTTTTAGTGAACCACAGTTAAGACTAACCACAGTTTACCTGTGCCCGGGTGTCATAGCAAGCGGGATGAGTCTGTAGCAAAAACTGAACCTCCCTGCGGCAGAAGAAGACAGGGAGCGCACAAGCCAGAGGTTCATCTGTGTAATCATTCACCACTGTTTAGTGTTGCAGCAAAAAGAATTTGTAAGTTGGCTGGGACCAGAGCCATTCAGAATACAGAGCCTCTGTAAGATGCTTTACACAATGTAATGCCAAGTGATGTGCATTATACACCTACGTTGTATACCAAGTTAAGCAATATAGGTTATGCAGCCACTCCTTTTAAAATTAGTGGTCACTGTGGAAACATATTGAAAACAGCAGAATGATTTTTTTCCCCTTTTCGGAAGGCAGGGAGATGACTCCCCTGTATTTCAGGCCACATATGATTATTTTGCAGGAACATCTTCACCTCTACCAGTGGAATTTTAGAGCAGAAGCTTGTGCTCCTTTTGGTGAAGAATTTAATTCAATTTTTAAACCTGACTATGGCTCAACATAGGGATGCGGGTGGCACTGTGAGTTAAACCACAGAGCCTAGGACTTGCCAATCAGAACGTCAGCGGTTCGAATCCCCGCGACGAGGTGAGCTCTCGTTGTTCGGTCCCTGCTCCTGCCAACCTAGCAGTTCGAAAGTGTCAAAGTGCAAGTAGATAAATAGGTACCGCTCCAGCGGGAAGGTAAATGGCCTTTCTGTGTGCTGCTCTGGTTCGCCAGAAGCGGCTTAGTCATGCTGGCCACATGACCCGGAAGCTGTACACCGGCTCCCTCGGCCAACAAAGCGAGGTGAGCGCCGCAACCCCAGAGTCAGCCACGACTGGACCTAATGGTCAGGGGTCCCTTTACCTTTACTTTTATGGCTCAACATAGCCTGGGTGGTGTTTGTGTGAGTTGTAATCAAGTCTGAATAGTTCTGTGCAATATTGAAAGCAGATATTATTTTACTGCAAGACCCGTAACAGTTTTCCAGAACACGAAGTTCAGTGATGAAAATGTGCAAATTCCTCTGCCTAACTTTCAAAACACAACAAAGCTATCGTTTTTCAGGGAGACTAAACCTGGTCTTTGTAACTTCCTCCACCAGTAACTTTTTCTCAACTTACTTTGCATGACCCACAGTCATCGTTCCATACTGAATACCATCATTTGCATCGGACAACTGCACTTCGCAGTTCATAGGGCTCCTTTGCTCCAAGAGGCCATATGTGGAAAACGTGGGCACTTAAATACCATGCCATATTATATTCTGTGGCCTGCAGTATTATACATCGAGGTTGCCAAGGCAAGTGTTCAAAATTTGCCAGGCATGGTTCAAAATTTGCCAGGCGCATTTTGTAACTGGTGCAGATCCAACTGTGACCATGTGGAGATCTCTGGATGCTAGATTCAGGTAGGTAGCCATGTTGGTCTGACACAGTCGAAATAAAAATAAATAAAATAAAAAATAAAAATATTGGTATCTGAAGAAGTGTGCATGCACGCGAAAGCTTATACCAGAACAAATTTAGTTGGTCTATAAAGTGCTACTGGACAATTATTATTTTTTTGACTGCGTCAAAAAAAAATCCTACCTGGAATCTAGAATCATGGAAGGCACCACATTGGGCAGCATGAAATGGAAGTCCATCAGGTATCCGAAAAAGTATGCATGCACACAAAAGATAATACCAGAACAAACTTAGATGGTCTATAAGGTGCTTCTGGATGCTAGGTTGGTGACTGATCGCCCCATCTGGCTGAGTTCACAGTTCATCCCCCTCCTCAGTTAATTCATACAACTACACTGTGAGGTAGCTTAAGAGGCTGCAAATGACTCTAAGGCTCGCCTAATGAGCTTCATGACTGAGTGGGGATTTGAACCCTGATCTCTCAGGTCCTAGTCTGACACTCTAACCACTACACCAGGTAAATAAATAAATAGGGGAAAATAAATAGGGGGAAAGCAAAATGTCACTTAGAGAAGTGAAATATTATCCTTGAAGCTTGAACTTGTTTTATTCTGGGTTGTTTTAATGTGTTGTAAACCACTTTGAGATTTGTTCATTAAAATACGCGGGTGGCGCTGTGGGTAAAACCTCAGCGCCTAGGACCTGCCGATCGTATGGTCGGCGGTTCGAATCCCCGTGGCGGGGTGAGCTCCCGTCTTTCGGTCCCAGCTCCTGCCCACCTAGCAGTTCGAAAGCACCCCTAAGTGCAAGTAGATAAATAGGTACCGCTTTATAGCGGGAAGGTAAACGGCGTTTTCGTGTACTGCGCTGGTGCTGGCTCGCCAGAGCAGCTTCGTCACGCTAGCCACGTGACCCGGAAGTGTCTCCGGACAGCGCTGGCCCCCGGCCTCTTAAGTGAGATGGGCGCACAACCCTAGAGTCGGACACGACTGGCCCGTACGGGCAGGGGTACCTTTACCTTTACCTTATAGAAATGAAATGAATAATGATAATAATAAATTTAATTGGGGGGAGGGGAATGGCACCTTGTTGTGGTGACCACAACCTAGGTTTAAGGTACCATTTAGTGATTAGCTTATATGTTTGACTTTCGAACACAGACCCAGGCTAACCCAAGGCAGACTGGTGTCAACATGGAGATTGCAATGGCAGGGCATTTTTTAACAGATGAAGCCACCATTAACAGAAAGACAACTGTGCATCCAGGCATACAGACATTAATCAGCCATCGTCTCTTCATGGGGACCATGGTTCTAACCACAATAGATGCTCACACCTTCAGAGGGAGGGATGTGGAGGTGAAGGTTGTCTCATTATAGACAGAGGCATCTCTTGAGCCAAGTAGAGAGTCCAAAATCAAAGAGCAATTATGCATCCCTAAGCACAAGGTCAAAGTTTAGCTGGCCCGAAGGGAGAAAGAAAACCAAGAAGAAGATTACATATGAGCAATTGATCCTACCAAGAGAGCAGAAAATACGCCCAAAGTGAGATTAGCAAAGAATGTGTAACATAAGCAAGCCTCTCTGATGAGTGGCCCTACGCCGAAGAGCTGTACATAATATATCACAGTGTGCAGCTCATAAGTTATGAGCCCTGCAATGTGATAATTGCTTCCAGATGAACCTCTCCTACTCGCATCCAGAAGTCAGGCAAGGCAGCATCAAGAAGCGGGGACTTTTCAGTGGTAGCGCCTTGCCTTTGGAATGCCTTCCTTCTAGCGTTAGAAGCTCAGGTAAATAAGGTAGGCACCAAATGTGTCCTTAATCAGGGTTACGGTCACCCCAAACGGAATGTCTGGTTGCTATTTTGAAGCCAAGCGGCTCTAAAATCGTACGACTTTTTGCTTCCTCAAATTCGTTCTGCTTGTGCAGATAAAATATCACAGGCAGAATTCTGCAGGATGTGTTGTTAGTGTGTGGAAACAGGCAAGATACAAGGATCCCCAGGCATGCAGCTCCAGAGAGTGGAGATGTCAGGCACCCTGGCATCTTCACTTAGTCGCAAGTGGCCAATATCCAGGTGCAAAACGCACCTGGCGAATTTCGGACGCTGCTTCCCTCTGTCCATCTGGGCAAGTCCCCCTGCTTCATTGATTCTCAAACAGAAATCCTGCTTTTCTCTCTCTCAAACTTCCAGCAAAGTTTTATGCCATTTTGAAACAGCGTTCAAAGTCTGGCGCTATTTCCGTTTTCATTATTGACATCTTTGTTTGGCTCTTGTTTTTATTTTATTTTTTAAAAAAGCCTGTTAGCCAACTTTGGAATCTACCAGATTAGAAGGCAAGTTATAAATACTGTAAGATAAATACTGCATACAATTCTACAGAGAACATTTATAACTACTGAATAGTATTCAACGTGGCATTAAGGAGAACTTTCCGTCAGTGCAAAGATTTATCATCCTTCAACAAGCTTCTTCTGTTGTAACTTTTACACACCTGCTGAAAACATTTCTATTCCATCAGGGTTATGTGTGCAATTAAGACCGCGTCTTTCCACGCTAATTGTCTGATTTTAACCTTTTTACATGGTGTTTACTGTTTGGCTATATGTACAGATGCGGGTGGTGCTGTGGGTTAAACCACAGAGCCTAGGACTTGCCGATCAGAAGGTCGGCGGTTCGAATCCCCACGACGGGGTGAGTTCCCATTGCTCGGTCCCTGCTCCTGCCAACCTAGCAGTTTGAAAGCACGTCAAAGTGCAAGTAGATAAATAGGTACCGCTCCGGCAGGAAGGTAAATGGCATTTCCGTGCGCTGCTCTGGTTGGCCAGAAGTGGCTTAGTCATGCTGGCCACATGACCCGGAAGCTGTACACCGGCTCCCTCGGCCTATAGAGCAAGATGAGCGCTGCAACCCCAGAGTCGGTCACGACTGGACCTGATGGTCAGGGGTCCCCTTTACCCTTTACCTTGCGGTTGTTATGTACAGGAACCCCAGCCAGATGGGTAGGATATAAATAATAAAATTACTATTCTTTTTTTTCTTGTTTTGAACCGCTGGGATATTTTATGAATTAGAGGTATATGAATTTTTTTATAACTGAATAATAAATGGTGGTCCTCTCTCCTCCCCTTGTGTGCCCCCTAAATATAGCCTAAAGGTTCTTCCAGTGCAGATTTTGGGGTGACATGGAGCACATACACAGGGAGAGGAAGTGAGGAATCACATTGCCCTAGTACACTATATTTTCTAAGCTCATTCAACACACATTTAAAATGCATGGTCTGCCCCCCCCCTCGGAAAAAAAAGAATCCTAGGAACTGTAGTTTGTTAGGGGTGCTGGGAAGTATAGTTCTGTGAGAAGGAAACAACACTTCCCAATATTCTTTGGAGGAAGTCATGTGTTTGAAAGATGTACAGTGGTACCTCGGGTTACAGACGGTTCAGGTTACAGACTCCGCTAACCCAGAAATAGTACCTCAGGTTAAGAACTTTGCTTCAGGATGAGAACAGAAATCACGTGGCAGCGGCACGGCGGCAGCGGGAGGCTCCATTAGCTAAAGTGGTACCTCAGGTTAAGAACAGTTTCAGGTTAAGAACGGACCTCCAGAATGAATTAAGTTCTTAACCAGGGGCACCACTGTATTTCAATGTGCTTTAAATGTACAACATGTACAGGCAACTCCACATTTACGCAGGGGTTATGTTCCTGGGCAGCAGGCTTTTATCGCATATATCTGAAACACCCTTGGAAAAGCTTACAAACACCTTCTAAACCTCTGGAAACCCTTGAGAAACCAGCAATGCTTACGAGACACTAAACTCCGCCAAACTCCACCACAATCGCTCCCTCCATACCTCCTTGCTCCAAACTCCAATTGCTCCTGGAATTGCACTTGCAAAGATTCGTGGGATTGCTAAGCACAGTTTTCATGTCTTTCTCCCCTTTCTGGACTCTTTTAGGACTGTTTTTGGCCATTTTTAAAGTCGCTTCCAGGTTCGGCACAGCCGCACATCAACTGGACGTGTGTAAATTGGTTGTAAAATGTAAAATGAAGGCAGTGAGAGATTTTACTTTCTTGGGCTCCATGATCACTGCAGATGGTGACAGCAGTCACAAAATTAAAAGACGCCTGCTTCTTGGGAGAAAAGTGATGACAAACCTAGACAGCATCTTAAAAAGTAGAGACATCACCTTGCCGACAAAGGTCCGCATAGTTAAAGCTATGGTTTTCCCAGTGGTGATGTATGGAAGTGAGAGCTGGTCCATAAAGAAGGTTGATCACTGAAGAATTGATGCTTTTGAATTATGGTGCTGGAGGAGACTCTTGAGAGTCCCATGGACTGCAAGAAGATCAAACCTCTCCATTCTGAAGGAAATCAGCCCTGTGTGCTCACTGGAAGGACAGATACTGAAGCTGAGGCTCCAGTACTTTGGCCACCTCATGAGAAGAAAAGACTCCCTGGAAAAGATGCTGATGTTGGGAAAGATGGAGGGCCCAAGGAGAAGGGGATGACAGAGGATGAAATGGTTTGACAGTGTTCTCAAAGCTACGAACATGAGTTTGACCAAACTGTGGGAGGCAGTGGAAGACAGGGGTGCCTGGTGTGCTCTGGTCCATGGGGTCACGAAGAGTCGGACACGATTAAACAACAACAACAAAAATTGGTTGTTGCCTGTACTCCACAGCCAATTAGTCATTTCCTAGTTGCATGAATTGAAATGGGAAGGCCCCCACTGTTTATATGGGGCTCAAAAAGAAGAGTTCTACTTATAAGACTTGTCAAATTTCTGGGTTCTATGGGGAAAGTTCTGATTTATTCCAATTTTCCCCACAGACTGCCATCACGGCTTAGGGGCTACAGCACTCTATGCAAATGTTTCAGCCAGGGAAATATGTGCAAAACAAAACAAAACAGAAATTAAATATAAATGTTGAACCAAGAGAACCTGGGTTTTTATAAGTTGCAAAAACAAGGCTGATTTGCATATGCCTGTTTTGCATAATTTATACCACTTTTGGAAGCCCTACAAAGGGACAAATAAAGGTCTTTGAGGCTCTACGTCCTATTCACTGGAAACCTTGCCCAGTCCTCCTGGGGTTTCTGACATTACAACAGACATTTCTCTTTCCCGTCCAATTTCACAGGCGTGATATTGTATTCTTACATTGCCGTGACTCGCCCTGGGACCTTAAGGTGGGAAAGAAATCTGGTAATAATGAATCTGCAGGTTGCAACCTGGCAACGGTCTCTGTAAAGGGCAGACACTCACACTGCTGTTTGTTTTTAAATGGAAGCTGAGAGTCTCAGGGTAGTAAACTTACATCCACTATCAAATTCCCCCCCTGGTGTAATTACCAGGTGCACACAGCCCTGCAAATTAAGATTTTGCAGGAATGTCCCTTTCCCGCCCCCCCCCCATACTTTGGTGTCCTGAAATGCCTCATCAACTGAATTATCTGCCGCATTACGGCTGGCTATTTATACAACGCTTCCAAATGCCTTCATATTGTTATGATTCACTGTTACTACTGGAGTCCCCATGCTAACCAGGCACTGTACACAAACCAAAAGAAAATACACAGGCCCTGCCCTCAGGAACGCTTCGTAGGTCCAAGAAAGCAGAAACAGAAGGGAATGGAGGCAAACACTCACAAATCGCATCTCTGCCCAAGATGGATTGCCCATGTTCCCACTGTGCTGAGGGGAAGAGTAGCAGGATGGGAATGAATTCAAGAAGCTCGCACAATGAATCTGCAGCGGAAGATGTGTTAAACC
This sequence comes from Podarcis filfolensis, assembly GCF_964270895.1. Taxonomy (NCBI): domain Eukaryota; kingdom Metazoa; phylum Chordata; class Lepidosauria; order Squamata; family Lacertidae; genus Podarcis; species Podarcis filfolensis. The sequence goes on along the minus strand of NC_139613.1, from coordinate 7,659,976 downwards.
TAGGTGTTATCCCTTTCACGGGTCCTCCTCCTCTCCCTTTAATACAGTGGTTCCCCACCTTTTTTTGGCGATGCCCAACCTAAGCATCTCTAAAAATCCCGACCTATAATTCTTATTGCCTGTTGCCTTTGTCCATGGAGTTTTCTTGGCAGAGATACAGGAGTGGCTTGCCAGTTCCTGCTCCAGGTGGATCACGTTTGGTCAAAACTCTCCACTATGACCTGTCCATCTTGGGTGGCCCTGCACAGCATAGCTCATAGCTTCTCTGAGTTATTCATGCCCCTTCGCCACGGCAAGGCAGTGATTCGGGTCATGAAGAGTCAGACACGACTAAACGACTAAACAACAACATACCGTATTTTTTGCTCAATAAGACTCACTTTATTCCTCCTAAAAAGTAAGGGGAAATGTGTGTGCGTCTTACAGAGCGAATGCAGGCTGCGCAGCTATCACAGAAGCCAGAACAGCAAGAGGGATTGCTGCTTTCACTGCGCAGCGATCCCTCTTGCTGTTCTGGCTTCTGAGATTCAGAATATTTTTTTTCTTGTTTTCCTCCTCCAAAAACTAGGTGCGTCTTGTAGAGCGAAAAATATGGTAATTCTTGTTATTCAAAAAGTGAACTCCTATTCACATGGAGAAAGCCTCAAAGGCCATCAACTGTTAATAACTCATTCTCGAATTGACCCCCTTAAAAATCAAATTGCCCCCCTGTGGGGTGTGTGCCCCACATTGGGAACCATGACTTTAATGGCAGCCTGAAGGCCAAAGTAGACTCAACAACAGCAGCCATTTTGTTTAGCCACCTGTCTGCCACATTCATGGATAAATCAGGTCTGGATTTTAAAGGGGGCATGTCTCAATCCCTCCCTACCTTATCATCACCCCAATACTCAGGTACCCAAATCCTCGCTTCAGTTCCAGACGTTAGCACAGCTGGATGTGAAGATCCTGAGACGACAGGAAGCAATGAAACAAGACGGTGGAGGGTGGTCCCATCTAATGTTAAAACACACCTGCTTCATACAAATGGGGCGATTGTGTGATTAAGCATGTGTGTCCAGTCTGACCCTGACATGCAGGATTTTAAGGCAGAAGTTCTTCCCACCAATTACACAGGAAAAGCCTCACCTGCACCAGGTTGCCACAAAGGGCACAAGAGCAAAACATGGCAGAGTAGATAAGGCCCTGCTCACCAAGCCTTCTTACAGGTGAAGACAGGGGTGGTCACTGCAGAGGGCTAGTCTAGGCCATCCTTTGCCAAAAGGGGAGTCCTCCAGATGTTTTGGACCACAACGGTTGGGCTTGATGGGAGTTGTAGTCCAAAACAACTGCAAGACTACAATTGGTGCCAAAGAAGGACAGAACTTTCTTTATGTAAGCTACAACAGCAGCAAGAATACTTATTGCAAAGTATTGGAAGACACAAGATTTACCCACTTTGGAAGAATGGCAGATGAAGATGATGGACTATATGGGATTGGCAGAAATGACTGGCAGAATCTGGGACCAGGGAGAAGAGGCGGTGGAAGAAGATTGGAAGAAATTTAAAGACTATCTACAGAAATATTGCAAAATTAATGAATGTTAGAATGATGTTGGATAGAAATTAAGTGGTTTCCAGCTGTAATGCTTTAAGAATATGGAAAAAGGGTATAAATAGGTAAAAAAAGTTAATAAGAATATGCAAAAATGAATTGATAATGGATGAAAATACTGAGTTATAAAATGTCAAGTTATAGAGATAAGATGAATGAAAGAGGGTAAGAATTTGCTGATTTGATTATTTAAATGGGAATACAAGAAGGGGAGGTGTGAGGAAGTCAAAGAAACAAGTAAATGAGTTTTAAATTATGAAAAAGAATTGTTTTTAATTTTTTGTATTTTTTTCTTTTTTCGTGTTTGTTTACTCTTATTTTTTTCTTGTTTTTCTACTATGTGTTTTTGTATATCTGTTTTTTGTAAAATCTTAATAAATATTTCTTTAAAAAAAACAACAACTGCAAGACTAAGTTGGCGAAAGATGTTCTCAGTACTATTTTTCTAGAAAAAAAGTGCCAGAACTCACCATGAACACCTCCCTTGTTCTCTTAGAATGGCAATGGTGCCCAGCTGAGAAGTGCTGGAACTGAGTTCCAGTGAGTACTGACTGGGGGGGCGGGAAGCCCTGGATATTCTAGACCTTTCTCAGTCTTAGGGCCCTAGGTGTTGCATTGCAGGACTACAATTCCCATCATTCCTAGCCAGCACGGCCAGTGGTCAAGGACGACATGGGAATTGTAGTCCAAAGGCTGCTTTAACCTGAAATTGGGGAGGGAGGGTCTAAGTTCACCCAGCTTCTTCAAGTTTATTTTATTTTAAATGAGCAAAGTAAAACAGTAGATAGGGACGCAGGTGGCGCTGTGGGTTAAACCACAGAGCCTAGGACTTGCCGATCAGAAGGTCGGCGGTTCGAATCCCCACGACGGGGTGAGCTCCCATCACTCGGTCCCAGCTCCTGCCAACCTAGCAGTTCGAAAGCACGTCAAAGTGCAAGTAGATAAAGAGATACCGCTCCAGCGGGAAGGTAAATGGCGTTTCCGTGAGCTGCTCTGGTTTGCCAGAAGTAGCTTAGTCATGCTGGCCACATGACCCGGAAGCTGTACGCCGGCTCCCTCGGCCAATAAAGTGAGATGAGCGCTGCAACCCCAGAGTCGGCCACGACTGGACCTAATGGTCAGGGGTCCCTTTACCTTTACCTTAAAACAGTAGATAATACACAAAGGCCATATTCAGGGGTGGGGGAACTGGACTTCAAGATCCAAATGCCTAGACAAACTAGAATGTCTTATGTAGGAAGCTACCTTGTACAGAGTCAGACCACTGGGATTTTAGCTGATCCATCTTCAAGGCCCTTGATACCTGGCCTTCAAGTTTATCTCTTAGTTATTTGTTGCATTTATATCCCATCATTTCCTCCAAAGAACTCCAAGTACTAAATGGTTCTGTTCAGCGTTCAAAATTCACCAGGCACATTTTGCACCTGGCTTTCGACCACTTGCGACCAAGTGAAGATGCCCTGGCACCAGGATGCTACCTGACACCTCTGCCATCTGCCTGGGGATCCTTGGATCTTACCCGTTTTCACACACTAGCAACATATCCTGGGGAATTCCATCTGTTATATTTTATCTGCACCATCAGAACGAAGTTCAGGAACCAAAAAGTCGTATTGAAAAATACAACTTTTGAGCTGTCTGGCCCCCAAATGCCAAGTAGTTGTTCCGTTTTGGTGACCACAACCCTGGTTTGAGGAGGTAACTTGTGCCTAGCTGATATATCTGAGTTTCCAACACTGGTTCTGTTTAGGAGGGGGGTGGCGCTGTGGGTTAAACCACAGAGCTTAGGACTCGCCAATCAGAAGGTCGGTGGTTCGAATCCCCGTGACGGGGTGAGCTCCCGTTGCTCGGTCCCTGCTCCTGCCCACCTAGCAGTTCGAAAGCACGTCAAAGTGCAAGTAGATCAATAGGTACCGCTCCAGCGGGAAGGTAAACGGCGTTTCTGTGCAGTGCTCTGGTTCACCAGAAGTGGCTTAGTCATGCTGGCCACATGACCCGGAAGCTGTACACCAGCTTCCTTGGCCAATAAAGCGAGATGAGCGCCACAACCCCAGAGTCAGTCACAACTGGACCTAATGGTCAGGGGTCCCTTTACATTTTTACATAGCTCAGTGGTAGAGCAACTGCTTTGCAGAAGGTCCCAGGTTCAATTCTCAATATCTCCAGGTTGGGCTGGGAACGTCCCTATCTGAAACCTTGGAGAGGCACTCTGAGTCAGCACAGACAATCCTGAGCTAAATGGACCAGTGATCTGTTTCAGTATAAGGCATCTTTTGATTTTCCCGTGCCCCTAATTTGTATAGAATGTGGTAGGAATGTTGAAGGCCAATACTGGGGCTTCAAATGCACCAGGCTTTATCCCGGACACAGGAGCCCTGCAAGTATTTTTGCAAATTTAAAGAAAAGGGCTCTATCTATTGAACAGCCAGCTAGTTTCAGGTTCTACAACATTCCAGCTTCAAGCTTAAACCCAGGGCAGGGCTCTATACATGAAATCTACAGCATTTAAAATCAGCCCTGAGAAACCTCGTATACTCCCTGTGTGACCGAGGGGAAGCCATTCCTGTTTTGCCCTCAAGCTCCCCATCTGTAAAATGGGGACAAAGACAATGAGCAACACAGGGTGGTCCAAATGACCGGCTCAGTTATCCCCCTCCCCAACAGAACCCCCCATACTCCATTAATGCTGTCAAAAAATCCAACAGGAACAGCTTTCCCACTTCACTGTGCTGGGAGGAGCTTCTCCTGCTGAATTTCTGCCTGCTGCAGCAGCAGCGGCTGTAAAAGGGCACTGGAGCTTTGCAAGAAATAGGTAGGGGAAATGAACTGTCAAAGACAAGGCAGATTTGAAATAGAAATACGTAATGTCCAAAAGGAGAACATAACAGAAAGTAACAGATTCAAAACAAAAACCAAAGAGGAAAGGGAGAGAAACTTTGTATCATCAGATGCTCAGAAAAAAAGGAAGGCAGTTCTCTTAGGGTCACACAGACATAAAGCTTTGCAGGGAAACTTACATTACAGTGGTACCTCGGGTTAAGTACTTAATTTGTTCCGGAGGTCCATTCTTAACCTGAAACTGTGCTTAACCTGAAGCACCACTTTAGCTAATGGGGCTTCCTGCTGCCGCCGCGCCGCCAGAGCCCGATTTCTGTTCTTATCCTGAAGCAAAGTTCTTAACCTGAAACACTATTTCTGGGTTAGCGGAGTGTGTAACCTGAAGCGTATGTAACGTGAAGCGTATGTAACCCGAGGTACCACTGTACAGTGGATGCTCAGGTTGCGAACGTGATCCGTGCAGGAAGCATGTTCGCAACTCACAGTGCCTGCAACCCACAGCTCCGCGTCTGTGCATGCGCAGGTTGCGATTTGGCGCTTCTGTGAATGCACAAAGCGTGATTTAGCTCTTCTGCACATGCACAAGCGCCGAAATCCAGAAGTAACCCGTTCAAGTACTTCCGGGTTTGGCGTGGTGCGCAACCTAAAATCGTGCAACCCAAAGCATCTGTAACCCGAGGTATAACTGTACAGTGAATTCAGATTATCACAAAGTTTAGACAAGCAATATGTCCTCCTTTATATTTCTATTGGTTGAGAAAATAAAAACCCTCCTTCTGACTGAAGGTCCGGGAACTTGGTTATTTCTGAACTCCTTCAGCAAGTTGAACCCAGCTCCAAAAGCTTTTCAGGCCCTTTGCATCAGATTGGCAGGGTGTGACTTTAAATACATGTGTCTCTTAATAAAAGAAACCACTGCCACCCAGGTTCCTAGGACTGAATGCACCCTTGAAGTTGCAAGCTCTTGGCCACCCTGCAAAATCCTCCTGTCAGTATGGGAGGGATCGAGTTACTTCCCTCCCCCCCCCAGCAAGAAGATGAGCAGGATCAACAGTCGGCTTGCTTGGAGCATCCTTTCCAACTCCACAGATGTACATATAAGGCAATGGCACACTGGGTGCCCCCACCCCGGAGCGGGCTGGCCGGCATCGCTCCCTTGCCTCACCACTTTGACCGCACTGCCGGGCTGCTGACATCTTAGAGTTAATGAAACACCTCTGCTTTCAATATAAAGTAAGAGGCGAAAGGGCGGGGCGGGAGGCGAAAATATGGTCCGCATATGCTTTCTCTCCCTTCCGCTTGGTTACATGCCACCTACTTCCAACAGGGCTCTGTCTAGACCACCGTTTGCTTCCATAAGTCAAGAGAGGAAGCATAACCAAAAATCCGTCCTCTTCCCCCTCTTCTCAAGCTCTCAGCTCATGTTCAGAGACCTTTCCTAGAAAGCTGACTTCCTACCAGTCTTGAGGATTTCCTGTACCCTCTTCATCTCTGGGCCAATTCCGTTCTGCCTCCATGAAAAGGCACCCATGGCAGGGAGAGGGAGAACTGCTACATCAGAATGCAAACTCTAGGAAGTTTCTGCAGGAGCAGAGAGTTGCTAGGAGGGGCAGGGATACAGTGGACACTCGGGTTGTGAACATGATCCATGTGGGATGCACATTCGCAACCCGCAGCGTTCACAACCCACATCTGTGCATGTGCGGGTTGCGATTTGGCACTTCTGCACATGCGCGACCACCGAAACCCAGAAGTAACCTGTTCCAGTACTTCCGGGCTTCGGCAGTCCGTAACCCGAGAAAACACAACCTGAAGCAGCTATAACCCGAGGTACGACTGTGCAGTGGTACCTCGGGTTACAGACGCTTCAGGTTACAGACTCCGCTAAACCAGAAATAGTACCTCTGGTTAAGAACCTTGCTTCAGGATGAGAACAGAAATCACGCAGCAGCGGCGTGGCGGCAGCGGGAAGCCCCATTAGCTAAAGTGGTACCTCAGGTTAAGAACAGTTTCAGTTTAAGAACAGACCTCCAGAATGAATTAAGTTCTTAACCTGAGGTACCACTGTACTCAGCTCTCGTGTTCAAGAGGCCTTCTGCTAGGATTCTTACTTCCTCAGAATAAATAGTATTTCGCCCCCAGTATAAATTCATCCTAGGTAGCTTTCTAGGGAAGAGAAACAGAAACTAGCTCTCTGCTTCCTACCTACCCACCCATTCTCTTGGACTATGGAGCCTAGAGGCTCCAAAACACTAAACACATGAACACTTGCACTTCGCTGCCACTGCAGTCTCTCCTCCAGGCACTAAGGAAATAGGCCTGGAGCAAAAGAGATGCTTCTGATGACCCATAGGAACCATCATAGAAGAACTGATCTGGAGGAGGAGGAACCTTTTCAAGGCCATGCAAGTCTGAATCCGCTCACCCTCCCAGCCACCGGCTCCTCCCAGATCCCATCCACCCCTCCTTCACACCCAGACACCCTCACACACCCCCTACACCAAAAGCCATCCACCCCATGCAAAGGAAAACCTCATTACTGCTGCTCTGATGGAGTTTTCCTACAAAAGCTGCTATCCCCACTTTTCCCTCTGCTTCCGTTTGGAAGGGGGGGTCTTGGATTCGGCAGTGGGGGAGGGAAGGGCATGGGTAGGGGGTGAGGACTTGGGTTTGTTTTCTTCCCTGCTGGGGAGGTCTGGGCGCTCTAACAGACTGGCAAAGTTGACAGGGTTTTTCCACCCCCCCCCCCGCAAACAGGTCAAAACTCGATCTGTTGCCTCCAACACATCCAGATGAAGAGAAGGCACACACAAAAAGCCAGTTTGCATGTGAAATCATCGCAACAATGCGAACTAGATTTTCCTAAACCACAACTTTAGTGGATGGCCGAGATACAATTTTGGGGAGGTTGCACTGTTCAGGGGTTGAGAGAGAAACTCCATTCAAACAACACGGAAAGAAACCCTCCACTTCTCACCATCTTCTGGACACAACATAACCTGTATGGTGTTTCTACGATTCCCCAAATACATCACAATGCTGCGTTACAAAGGAGCCATCCCTCCGCCAAACACAAAAGTATATATTCCAGCTTATTACTTGATATCAAGCCTCGCAGCATTTGCTATCAGGCTATTCCAACCTTTTATTTATTTTTATTTTTTTCAAAGCAGGCAGCATTCTCTTGCTGTTTGCAAAAGAAAAGGCATGAGAAGAGGAAAGGGAGGAAACCAGAGGCTAAGATCACCTCCTGCCCTCGCCCCCACATGTGCTACAAGCTCTTTCGCTTTCTTAATGCTTTCAACCTCCAGCATTTTCTCTCCTCTCTTGCAAAATAAATAAATAGCTTTGGAAGGGAAAAGCACAGCAAGTGTTTGCAGGAATCAGGAGCAGAGCTCGGGGATTTGGAAGGGAAGACGCAGACACTGTTTTTGGTGTACGTTGTTTAAAAAAATTAAACCAACTAAGGCATGGGAGGGTAGCTGAAGGGTAATCCTGGATTTATTAGTAGCCGATCTATTAACGAGGTTGACTCTGACACAAACAGGGAAGGGGGGAGAGAGAGAAAAGAAGACCTGCATTGTTAATTATCCAGCCCCTGCTACACGGAGAAACACAAAGCGAGCCGGACTTGTTTATGCGCCGCAAACCGTAGCAGTTGCCAGAGTGTCCTTTTGCCAATGTCAAAATAGCACTCGAAGAGCCTCGCAAAAGGCTTGGCCGGAGAAGGGGTGGGGGTTGGGAGCCAAAGTATAACGCAAACCGCGCAAACATGAAGCGGTGGGGTCGTAGTGCACTGTGCAATACCCCCAAATTCTGATGCATGTTCTTTCTTTCTTTCTCTCTCTCTCTTTTAAAAAAGCAGCGCTGCCATCTCATTCTCTACAGCCACACTTTCCTGGCTGGCGCGAAGCTCGTTACTATCGCAAGATCCACGCTGGAAGCTGCAAGCGAGAGGGAATGCCGTCTTGCCACCCGCTCCACGCACCTCAGACACACCAAGTCTGTCACCTCCCAGCCAACCACCAGCAAAACCCCATAAGCAGGCATGTTACTACGGGTAGGTGGGTCGTGGAGGGAGGAATTTAACAGCCCAGTCCTATACGCATGCTTACTCTGGGATAAGTCCCAGGCCTGCCCCTTTGCAACCCGATCCTGGCTCCTGTTTTGCTCGCAGGTCAGCCTACTCGCGAGCAAGTGCCCTGCAGGTCGTGCGCTAGCCTTGCTTACTCCCAAGTAAGCCTGCAACAGCCCTGCAGCCGGATCCCTCCCGCAGGAAGTCCTGCTGCGTCCTTGGCCCCCGAGGAAAGCGCGCGGGGAAATTGACAGCCGCGCAAGCGCCACGAGCTGGGCAGCTTTCCTCGGCAGCAAACCGACTGGATCGGGGCCTGCTCCCAAGCCAGCGCCTGCAGGGGCCCGATCCGACGCCTGTTCTCTCTAAATTCAGCAGAGGGGTGGTGGTGGTGGGCGGGGGACTCACTGCCATCCCAAGTCACAGTGAGCTAGCTTAAGGGAAAGGAGGGGAGTATGCTCCGCGGGCTTACCTGGGAGTAAGCCCCCTTGAGTAAGCCTGTGCCTGGGAAGACTAGTTGAGGGCTTACTTCCGAGTAAACACGCTTAGCCTCGGGCCGCATGTGTCCTTGGGCAAACTCCTTCCAGCACCCAAATCACGACCCCCCACTTTCCCCCGCACCCCTTAAAAAAACCAAAAGCACATCAAACCCACACAGATCCGCAACTAATATCTGCATATAATACTCACAGGTTATTGCAATACGAGTGACTTTTGAGCAGCAAACGCAGCGTCAAGAAGCAGCCGGGAAATCCCCCTTTTCCCGCGCCTCCAAAAAAAGAGCTCAACTTTTCGTCCTCCTGGCACCCATCCGCCAGCCTTCTGGAACCCCCTACAGACACCCCCTCCCCCCAAAAAGCTCCCCAGCCCTCCCCCCAAGCACCCACCCATAGTTCATGAGGACTCACCCATTATCTTCTCGGAAAGCCAAGCGCCCGGCTTCGCTAAGCTCCCCAAAGTCCTTCGTGGGAGCAGCGCGCGCCTTGCCTCTCCTTTCTCCGCGCTTCTTCTCAGCCGACCGCGATGCGTGTAGAGGGGAGGTTGGGGAGGCGTGTGAACGGAGTAGGGAGGGGCGGGTTTCCAGATCCCGACCCCTAAGTCCCTTTTTTTGCACCCCTCCAAAAATATTGTTTTAAAAAAATAAATAAAAGCAAAGCAAAGCACCCTTCCCCGCCCCCTAAGGTATTATTGCTCCTTCGGCTGCCGCTTCTGTTTGGCGATTTTGGCGCAGGGGCGCCATGGCGCGCGGGGAACTGTCAGATGAAGGGGGGCGGCAGGGGGAGGCGGAGGGGCGGGTTCGCGGGGGCTGCTCGGCGGAGACCCCCACTCAGGAAAGAGGGAGGGAGGAGAGGGAAGGAAGGAAGGAGGGAGGGAGGGCGAGAAAAAGGAAAGGGAGGCGATTGCACACGGTCGAGAAACAAGGGAGATGGAAACAGATTTTCTCCTCTCTCTTTTTTTTCCTCCCAAGGAGGTGAAAAATGGCGCCTCTCGAACAATTTCTCTTTTTTCAAAACAAATCACGCATGCAAAAACAAAAAAAAGATATATATATATATTTTAAAAAGCCGAGGGAGGTTTAAAAATTGCTACGGGCTTTTTTAAAAAAGCGGGGTGGCAGTGGAGGGGAGGGAAGAAAAGAAGGAGAAAGACTGGGGAGGGGAGGAGAAAGGGAGAGGGAAGGAATTGCTCTTCTCGTTGCGAAGAAGGGAAATCAATGCACTGGCGTAAAATCCCCGTCGGCGCGAGGCGAGCTGCCGCTTGGGGTCCTCCCCCCGCTCTCTTCCTCTCTCCGGTGGGTCCGCGGGAGGGCAAATCCGGGGGCGCGAGCGGGACCCCAGCCTGCGCCCGGCTGCTCCCGCTCGCGGCTCCAAGGGCGACCTGCCTGGCTCCCTTTCGCTCGCTTCCTCTCGCGCTCTGGCTCGGCGAGCCCTCGAGGGCTGCTGGAGAAACGGTTTCTGCCGATCACCGCAGTTTCATCCGAGCCGGAGAGGAGAAGCCTGCGCCGCCGCCGCCGCCGCCGACACTGTCGCCTCCTCGGTGCGTCGTTGCTGCTGCTGCTGCTGCCGCCGCCGCCGCCGCCGGTGGCTTGTGCAGGTCTCTGGCTTGCTCCATAGCTCCCCCCTCCGTCGCTTTTCCCTTCCCTTCTAGCGCCCCCGGTGGCCAAGCGCGGGAAAGGAGCGTCGAGGGAGAAAGAGAGAGAATCATAGAATCAAAGAACGGTCGGAAGGGACCCATCAGGATCATCTTGTCCAGCCCATTGCAATGCAGGAATATGCAGGTGTCCCATAAGGGAATCGAACCTGCAACCTTGGTGTTATCCACACGGTGTTCTAACCTACTAAGCCATAACACACACACACACACACACACACACACACACACACATTCTTTATTTATTCGATTTATATATTGCCCTTTATCTGAAGATCCAGGGCACTGTACAACATTAAAAACACAATTTACATGGCATAATAACAAAAAACCCAATATAGTAGTAGTAGTAGTAGTAGTAGTAGTAGTAGTAATAATAATAATAATAATAATAATAATAATAATAATAATAATAATTTATTTGTACCCCGCCCATTTGGCTGGGTTTCCCCAGCCACTCTGGGCTGCTTCCAACAAAGATTAAAAATACATCAAAATGTCACAGATTAAAAACTTCCCTGAACAGGGCTGCCTTCAGATGTCTTCTAAATGTCAGGTAGTTGTTTATCTCTTTGACATCTGATGGTAGGGTGTTTCACAGAGTGGGCACCACTACCGAGAAGGCCCTCTGCCTGGTTCCCTGTAGCTTTGCTTCTCGCATTGAGGGAACCGCCAGAAGGCCCTTGGCGCTGGACCTCAGTGTCCGGGCAGAATGATGGGGGTGGAGACGCTCCTTCAGGTATACTGGACTGAGGCCGTTTAGGGCTTTAAAGGTCAACACCAAGACTTTGAATTGTGCTCAGAAACAGTTAAGTCCAGTCACAAATGACTCTGGGGTTGCGGCGCTCATCTCGCTTTACTGGCCAAGGGAGCCGACGTTTGTCCGCAGACAGTTTTTCCGGATCATGCGGCCAGCATGACTAAGCCACTTCTGGTGAAACCAGAGCAGTACACGGAAACACCATTTACCTTCCCGCCGACCTTCTGATCAGCAAGCCCTAGACTCAGTGGTTTAGACCACAGCACCACCCGCGTCCCAAGAGATGCAGACATAAAGGTAAAGGTCCCGTCGTGGCCGACTTTATTGGCCGAGGGAGCCGGCGTACAGCTTCCAGGTCATGTGGCCAGCATGACTAAGCCGCTTCTGGCAAACCAGAGCAGTGCACGGAAATGCCGTTTACCTTCCCGCTGGAGCAGTACCTATTTATCTACTTGCACTTTGACATGCTTTCGAACTGCTAGGTGGACAGGAGCAGGGACCGAGCAACGGGAGCTCACCTCGTCATGGGGATTCGAACCGCCGACCTTCTGATCGGCAAGCCCTAGGCTCTGTGGTTTAACCCACAGCGTTAAAAAAACACACTTGTGAACCACTTCCCCTTTCTTCCTGAACAAGGCAGCCCTGCCCTCTGGCTGCTCCTCAGAGTCAGCACATCACACAAGACCTCAGTGGTAGCCTCCTTTCCTCTTCCTCCTCACAAGCTGCCCAAGTAGCAGCCCTGGAGAGGCCAAGGAGTGACAACAGGATATTATGTTGCAGTTGCCACAGCCACCGCAGTTCAGGACAAGTGCTGGCTCATCCTCCTACCCAAACTCGGTGGTAGCAGCACTGGTGGGGGAAATAGGGACTTTCCGGGATCAAATCAGAAGCTGGGATGGTAATTCTGGGACTGTCCCTGGAAAACAGAGACACTTGGAGGGTATGTGAGACCAGGGATGGTCTTGCTGGACTCCATAAGCAATGGTCCAGGAGGATGGAAGTTGTCTTAAACACTACACAACATCTAGAGGGCCACAGATTGCCTGTTCCTTCCATAAATGATAAGCTAGGTGGACCCAATGGTCAGAGACAACATTGTACGTTCATTTGTGACATGCTGGTTGATCCAGATGGATGGCTCCTAGCACAAATAAAGCATGGCTCTTCTGCAAGACGCTACAAGCACAGCTGCAGTTCGTCTTCTGCACTGTTAGGGGATGTTTCACTTTCCCTATATATTCATCCTCCTATGGTCCCTGCACATCAGTGGGTGTTAAAGGCCTGCTGTGATAAGTCTGGAGATGGTACATGTCACCTAAGTGGCTATTGTAAAATATATAATAAATCTAGACGATATTTTATTTTATTTTTTAAACCATTTATTTATTTAGTGCTAAGCGCTTATTCATTTAAATATGATTTCCCATTGCAACCCATGAAATGTCAAAAAACAAAGTGTTTTAGTGTTTGTTTTGGATTGGAAGTGTTTAATTAGGGGGAAAAACACCTTGCTAAAATGGTGGTGACTGGGAAAAGTTTTTTTTTTAAAGTGTTATAACACTTTCATTTAAGCAGTATTTTGCTAATATTTTCACATTTTGGAAAAAAAATGGATCTCAAGTGTAGATTGGAAGTGTTTAATGGGGGGCGGGGAAACCAATTTGCTGAAATGGAAATGACAAAAACCAGCATTATAGTATAACATACTTTCATTTATGTAGAATTTCCTAAGATTTTACGTTCTTGTTAATATATCTGGAAAATATCCTGAAAAAACATTTTGCACTAATTATTCTAAGATATAAGGCCACATACAGCTTAGGATCAGGTTTTCCAAATATCACAACAGGAAAGTTTCTTTTTCAAGCCACACAAAATTCTAGAAGTGACTTGGAGCAGGGCTTTGAATGTGGTTGCCCCTGTTCGGTAGAACGGTAACCCTGTCTGAGATGCAACAGGTGCCCAATATCTTTCAGGAAACAACTGAAGACATTTTTCTTTTGACAAGCTTCTCCAGCCAGATGAAGAGGTCTCTGCCTTAGATATAAATTTTGCACTGTACTGCTTTATAACTACTTTTAGCAGTTTTTAAGACGTGTTTGTAAATCACCTTAGCATACATGTATAATATGATTCATAAATCAATAAACAATAATTGCAATGATCACTAAAAGATCAATTAGGTAATAATAATGGGACTGCAAAATTGTGCCTACCGTTAAGGTTATTGTGAACATGAGAGGTTCGTCTGCTTGGACCATCACTGCCCACATCCAAACCAAGTCTCTTGAAAAAGATGGGAAAGTAGAATCAGGGTTCTGCATCCATGGCAGATGACCATCCAACCTCTACTTGAAAACCTCCAAAGAAGGAGAGTCCACCATCTCCTGAGGGAGTCTGTTCCACTATTGAGCAGCTCTTACCATCAGGAAGTTTTTCCTGATGTTTAGTCAGTATCTCATTTCTTGTGTAACTTGAAACCATTAGTTCTGTTCCTACCTGCCCTCCAGAGCAGGAGAAAACAAGCTTGTTCTACCTTCCATACCACAGCCTTTGAGATATTTGAAGGTGGCTAGCATACCTCCCCTCAGTGTCCTCATTTCCAGGCTAAACATATCCAGTTCCCTCAACCGTTCCTCATAAGGCTTGGCTTCCAGAACCTTGATAATCAATTCTAATCCTTCTAACCTCCTTTGGGGTAGGTTTGTGGGTATGGCAGAAGGAGATAGGATCTGCCCATGCGATGCCCACCTGGTGGAAACTCTAGCTCACATGGTCCTTAAATGTAAAATGTATGATGATCTCTGCCAACAATTTCTAGACCATCTATGTATTCCAACATGGAAACCAGAGACAGATGTTATACGCTTCTTATTACAGGGGAGAGACCAGGAGCTCACCAAGACAGTAGCTAAGTTCCTCTATTTGATTTTTTTGTCGACAAAATACGCTACAGGATCCTGCCCTTGCTGGAGACCTACAGAGATGAACTAGATTGCTTACCTCTTCTTTCCTTTGGCAAATGACTGTACTGTTGAAACGACGATGAGATCGCACTGGCCTATTTATTCTGAATGTTTGTATGTGATGCCAAAAGTTTGATGATGATGATGATGATAAACTTGGTCGCCCTCCTCTGCGCATATTCCAGCTTGTCTATATCCTTCTTAAATGGTGGTGCCCCAAAATTGGACACAGTGTTCCAGGTGTGGTACTTCCCTGGATTTGGATACTATACTTCTTTTGATACAGCTAAGGATATTGGCAGCCAAGGGCAATGGCAGTTATGGCAATTGGACTACTTTTCCATCCATCACCAAAAATGAAACATTATAACAAGAACCCTACAAAATTCATGGAACAGACCTGGTAAAACAGCAGCAAAGAACTTGGGCAGCAAATAATCATAATCTGTCAAATGCCTAGAGAAGAGATAATTTCCCACCAGAAGTTGAATGACTGAATGACTATTAGTGTTGCTGCCAGATGGACCTTAATAGGGAGAGCATTCCACAAGCAAGGAGCCACAACTGAAAAGGTCCTGTCCCTTCTCACCGCCTTGTTATCCAAACATCCGTTGGAGGGGAAACACAACCTCGGATGAAACTGTGATGGTAAATCAAATTACATGCTTGAAGTTACCAATGGATGAATCCCCACGGCCAAGTCATGTTGGGCTGAGAGACCAGAACATGCCACCAGAACATGTCTGTGGCAATAAACTATGGGAATTCTCCACATTTGTGCATCTATTTCCTACTTTTTATGTTTTTGCCTTTTCTGTTGGTACTCACAGTCTTTCATGTCCCATTTGTTGTTTATATCTGAGCCACTTTCAGTAGCTAAGGAACTGACAAAGTTGATTGGTGGAGGCTGGAACCTCTTGCAGTGTAAATGATTTTCTGTTTGCATAACTTCAACAGAAGGATTGATTAATAACCAAATTAATTCCCAGGCTCATGCGTCTTGCTTAAGATCAGATTTGGATATATTTAGGGTATGTAAGCAACCCTATAATCATTTGTACGAACATATGAGGCTGCCATTTAGTGAAATAAGTAATTTTCCTGCATGTGACGCCTAACTGTCGAAGTGGGAACTGACACCATTGACATGCATAGCTGCTGAAGTTTAATCTGCTCTGTCTGTGGTGTTTGCCATAAGGAAGGAGGCAGGCCCATTCAGATGTGCAAGCCACCAAGTGATAGATGCTCGTGTGAAAGCCCACCCACACCAACTGGCAGAGTAGGTTCCCAGCTCTGCCTATTTCAATACTATGGTGTAGGTCTGGCAGAAGAAATATCAAATGCAGCAACCCTCAGATTCAGGAAGCCTGAAAAACAAGACTAGGATCATAGACTCATAGAGCTGTAGTGTTGGTTGGGATCCCAATGGTCATCTAATCCAACCCCCAACAATGCAAGAATCTCAAGTAAAGTATCCATGAGAGATGGCCATCCAACCTCTGTTTAGAAACCTCCAAGGAAGGTGTTGTTGTTGTTGTTTAGTCGTTTAGTCGTGTCCGACTCTTCATGACCCCATGGACCACAGCATGCCAGGCACTTCTGTCTTCCACTGCCTCCCGCAGTTTGGCCAAACTCATGCTGGTACCTTCAAGAACACTATCCAATCATCTCATCCTCTGTCTCCCCCTTCTCCTTGTGCCCTCCATCTTTCCCAACATCAGGGTCTTTTCCAGGGAGTCTTCTCTTCTCATGAGGTAGCCAAAGTATTGGAGCCTCAGCTTCAGGACCTGTCCTTCCAGTGAGCACTCAGGGCTGATTTCCTTCAGAATGGAGAGGTTTGATCTTCTTGCAGTCCATGGGACTCTCAAGAGTCTCCTCCAGCCCCATAATTCAAAAGCATCAATTCTTCGGCGCTCAGCCTTCTTTATGGTCCAGCTCTCACTTCCATACATCACTACTGGGAAAACCATACCTTTAACTATATGGACCTTTGTTGGCAAGGTGATGTCTCTACTTTTTAAGGAGGGTGTAGGAAGGAAGGTGTAGGGAAGGATATTAATAGACAGAATAATAAACTGTTTTTATATGCAATAACGGCAGCAAAGGTACTATTGGCACAGAAATGGAAACAAGAAGAATTACTGACGAAAGAGGAATGGCAGATGAAATTAATGGGCTATGCAGAATTAGATAAGATGACAGGAAGGATTCGAAACCTGTGGGATCAGAGATTCTCAGAGGACTGGAGTAAATATGTGAACTATCTGAAAAGCAATTGTAATCAACAGATTACGCTAGTAGGATTGCAAGAAGTTTTGTAAGGAGGACTATGTGAAATATTGCAGAGAAAAGTATGAAGAGAACTATTAGTGAAGGACTATTAAAAGTAATAGTGAAATGAAACGCAGATTAAGTGATAAAGATTGAAAAATCTTCAGATGTGGTTGATGGAGGTCCAAAACACTGAATAAGATGAGAAAATATGTTGCATGTTTTTTTGGAAATGTCATGTAAAAATTAATAAAAATATATTTAAAAAAAAACCTCCAAGGAAGGAGAGTCCACAACCTCCCAAAGGAGACCGCTCCTACAGCTCTGACCATCAGAAAGTTCTTCCTGATGTTGAGTCAGAATCTCCTGTCTTGAAACTTGAAGCAATTGGTTTGAGTCCTACCCTCCAAAGCAAGAGAAAACAAGCTTGTTCCCTCTTCCATGGGACAGCCCTTGAGATCTCTGCTGCATCAGGCCAGAATCACATCTAGTCCAGCATTCTGTTCTCACAGCGGCCAACCAGGTGCCTATGGGAAGTTCCCCAAACAGAACCTCAGTGCAGCAGAACTCTCTCCAGCTGTGGTTCCCAGCAAAAGATATTCAGAGGAATACTGCTTCTGACATCAATGGCAGAAGATACATAACCATCGTGGGTGGTAGACACTGAGAACCTTCTCCTCCATGAATTTGTCTAATTCTCTTTTAAAGACATCCAAGTTGGTGGCTGTCCCATAGAAAACGTGGTGTGACTAGCTGTTTCAAATCTACTGTGCATCAGAACTGCAAATCTTGCCTGTTGTTCTCCACACTCAGGCGACACACAGCACTTTCTGGGAAAGCTGCAGCCAGTCTCCCTCAAATGGTTAACAGCAAATGCTGACTGACATTTACTCAACACCTTTCACCCCCAAATTCCCAATGCACCTGACAAATTGTACAAACTGATTACAAACTGATTGGAAACCCAGAGCAGGATCTGCAGCTGAAGGCATAATGGTACGTCTTTAACGGAGCCTGATTAGTGTCTTCAGCTCTTTCTTATTCAGAATCATTGATCTGTCCTTGTTTTATACAGTGGCCATCTTATTCTTGTCACCGAAATGCAAATTCCTTTCAAGATGAAAACAAAACAATCAGGTTGCACCAGGGACTCCTCCCTCCAAGTGTGTGCAACAGGAAACCTAGTCCTGCACGTCCAGGAGACTTGGGGCATGGCAGAGCAGTGAATTCAAAATATTCCCTGTGTATGGACCGGATGTTACAGCACAGTGTCTAGAGCTTGAATGTCGAAGGGTTATAGCTCAGCGATAGAACATCTGCTCTGCATGCAGAAGGTCTCAGGTTCAATCCATGGCATTTCAAGGGAGGGCTGGGATTGTCTCCTGCCTGAAACTCTGGAAGGCTGGTCAGTGTAGACAGTACTGAGCTAGGTGTACCAATGGTTTGACTTGGGCTGGATCTACATTGATCTTATAGAACACTATATTTAATAACGTTTAAAACGTATAATGCAGAGGAGGTTAAGTCGGTTATGATTCATTGGGCCAAAGATTTTGGGTATAATATACAGCTGAGCGATTGGATAAAACTATGGAATTAAGGTTTAAAATTTACTGCACGTAATGCATTAAAAGAAAATGTGATGAAAATGATGTATAGATGGTATATTACACCAGTGAAGTTAGCAAAAATGTATAAAGTTAGTAATAAATGTTGGAAATGCAAGGAAAAAGACGGAACATTTAATCACATGTGGTGGGAATGTAAAAAGGTGAAATCCTTCTGGGAGATGATATATAAAGAGTTGAAAAAAATGTTGAAATATACATTTATAAAGAAACCAGAAGCATTTCTCTTGGGTATTGTTGGAAATGATATAAATAGAAAGGAATGTAAGCTTTTCCTATATGCAGTAACAGCAGCAAGAATATTATTGGCCCAAAAATGTAAGCAAGAAGAATTACCAATGATGGAAGAATGGAGGATGAAATTAATGGACTATGTGGAACTTGACAAACTAACAGGAAGGATTTGAAACCGGCGGGACCAGAAATTCACCGAACACTGGAGTAAATTTACGGATTATTTGAAAAGTATTTGTGATGACCAGACGACGTTTGTAGGTTTACAATAAGTTCTGTGAGGAATAAGATAAGAAATATTGTAAGAATGTAGAAGGAGAGATGATATGTTAAAAGACGTAAAGGCAATATTAGGTTAGGAAATGCATAAGAAGTGATTAAGACGGAGGAATTATCAGAGGTGCTGATGGAAGTCCAATAAAATTGTATTTGTGATAAACTGTGTGGTATGTTTTATAATTTTATATGATAAAAACCAATAAAAATATTTAAAAATAACATAAAACATATAATGCAGTTTTCCATTGCCGTCTGGCATAACGTTTTAATAATGCACTTTCAACGTTATAATGGACAAGTGTAGATCTGCCCTTGGTATGAAGCAGATTCCTTTGTTCACATCAAAGGAATTGACTAAGTTTAGAATGGGTAGTGTTTCAGACAAAAGACAATCAACTGATTGAGGCTGGGAGGGCTGATTCCCATCAGCCAAGCATCACTGGTCTGGAGACATCATTGCCCTATCATGCCAGCAACTTGGCTAGGGCACGTTTCTCCTCTTCAGAGATATTTAGAGGCATCCTGCCACTGGTGGTGGAGGTAGAACATAGACATCATGGCTAGGTAAAGGGACCCCTGACCATTAGGTCCAGTCGTGGCTGACTCTGGGGTTGCGGCGCTCATCTCGCTTTATTGGCCGAGGGAGCCGGCGTACAGCTTCCGGGTCATGTGGCCAGCAGGACTAAGCTGCTTCTGGCGAACCAGAGCAGCACACGGAAACGCCTTTTAGCTTCCCGCCGGATAGATACCTACTTATCTACTTGCACTTTGATGTGCTTTCGAACTGCTAGGTTGGCAGGAGCAGGGACCAAGCAACGGGAGCTCACCCTGTCGCAGGGATTCGAACCACCGACCTTCTGATCGGCAAGCCCTAGGCTCTGTGGTTTAACCCACAGTGCCACCCGCGTCCCACAGACATCATAGCTAGTACCCATTGATAGTCTTATCTTCCATTTGATAGCCTTAGAATCCAAATATTGTGGGAGAATTCAGCGTCATATAACCAACATCTAACCAATAACTCTAATTAATGCAGGGAGGGGCTAACACCATGGAGTAAGCTGTCCTGCCAGGTTTAGCTAGGTCACGCAGTCTCACCTTGGGAGGATGTTACCTAAGCCTTTGTTCTCTTTTTTCCCCCTACCATGCAAACCCTTCCAGTAAGGATGTTTGAGCTAGATGCTCCAAGCTTAGACCACATGGCTTTAGCAAGCCAACTTTGAGTTTCTAAACAAACAATTTAGGAACTCTTAGTATTTTTGAAACTAAGTTGTACTGCCTGTCTTTTTCTGCTGCCATATGGAAAAGCACATGAATCTGACCTTTGAAGAGTTTGTAAGGAGACCATTTTTAATTTAGCAAATGTGTGGTCTCAAAACTTTGGAAAGAACTTAGAAGGGGGCATCTATATTTCCCCTCTATTTCCATGCTTTATTTGCTGCATTTTTAAATTTTATTTTAAATCTCTGCTGGGACTCTCTCCCCAAAGACTACTTGCCCCAAACCTGGATCTAGGTATCCAGGGAATTCTCCTTTTATGCTTTAACCAAATTACTAATATACCAACAAATCTGGCCTGGGATGTACCGGTATATGAGAAAGCCCAGGGTAAAGACACCAGTTTACTATTCCTGGTTAAACAAATGGAAACACAAAAATAAGATTGCATTTGATGCACACCTATAATAACATAAGAAGAGTCTGCTGGATTAGGCCAGCAGCCCATCTAGCACAGCATCCTGTTCCTACAATGGATGACCAGATGCCTGTAGGAGATGCATAAGCAGGATTTGAGCACAAGAGCAACTCTGCCTGTTGTGAATTCCATTCCACCCTTTGCTGCAGACATGGGATTGTTGCGTGTCACATATCTGTTTACATTCCAGCACAGATTGCTGGCGTGAGCGGAACTTCCGCTCTGTATTGCTTTTGTTTTTAGTCTCTCTCCGAGAAGACGACAAGGAGAGATGCCATGTTTTCTTTGTCCTGATTTATGTATATTAAATGCGTAGTTTAGTATGTGTCTACAGCCTCAAGCCTCTTCTGTTGTGCAGTGTACACTGCTGAGTAAAGTGTGCTCAAGTCTGCAGGCTTGGGTCACTGATGCAAGTCGGAGCAGGGGTCAATGAACCTCCGCAGCGGCAAGGCTGAGGGGAGACGCTCCATCTGAGGCCAAGACAGCTGGCCTTTCGACCCCCAGATTCCGACATCGAGGTTATGGGCCCAGATCCGAGGCTTTACACCGGAGTAGGACTGCTGTTGGCTGCTGCAGCGTTCCGGGGATTTATGAGGTAATGTGGACCATACTTCGGCCACAAAGGCGAGAGGGCTTTGAAGTCCGTGCCAGGCAATTACAGCCAGTAGAAGGAGGCAGTCAGCATGATTTAAGAGCTGCCAGATAAGACTGGTTTCCAGCAACTGATATTCAGAGGCATCGCTGCTTCCTAGCCCAACCATGAACCTTCTTGCTTTCAACAAGCATTTATAAGAAATGTTATACTATGGGATTAAATGAGATGGTTTGGCACCAACAGGATTGTAATTGCAATATTGCAAGGATACTGATACCATGACAACAGATGTGGCTAGGTCAAGCTTCTGACAGGTCAACTTTTCTTTCGCACTTTCGTGGGTAGGGTCTTGATCTTGGGGGAAGCGTATGCAGACATCTATATTTATCTGCTGGACTTTGTTGCTGTTGCAGGGTACCTCCTAGTCTTTCCACTAGTGAGAATTATCTTGCAGAGACACCCACCTGTCGGTCTTTGCGCATTATCTTGGACCATTCCTCTAAGCCTGAGAAAGGAAAAAGGGGGATGAGTTCTGCAAGCTGCCAGTTAACATTGGAACCCTTCAAGTACAAAACACTAAAGCATCACCCTCTCCTAAAAATGCTAATAATTTGCCTCAGATGTGTGATCACAGATGCCTTAGAGCAGGGCTGTTTTGTAGTCCCTTGTAGTATTCTCCCCCCCCCTCTAAAAAGCTTGTAGCGGTCAGGCTGAGCGGTGTAGCTCTGCCTCCTTGACGTCTCCATTGATTTTGCTGGATCCAGTACAAAGAAGAAGGATTAGAGATGCTCTTCTGAACGTTTATAAGTCACAATCTGCGGGAATGGAAGTAATAAAACCAATTCTATGGAGGGAGAAAAATCAAATGGGACGAAGATGAGAAACCAGCTCTGCTGTCTTCTCCGCAATGATGCAAAACATTCAGAATTCCTGTTTAATCCTGGAGATGTGCTTGAGCTGCCAAATTCCAAAAATGAACCCCCCAAATCCCAGGCAGCCGGGGTAGGGCATTTAACATTTTCAAGTGCAAGCGATAGTTCAGTGATAGTACATATGCTTTCTCTAAGGACAGAAAAAGGATGATCTGCTAGGGCTACCGGAGCAAAGCCTACCCAATGAGAACGTCAAGCTATTTTTTTAGGAATTCCCCCCCCCCCGCCTCATCTCAAAGCCACACCTTTCCTACCCCTCAGATATTTTATAATCTGCAAATATTACTGTTCCCGGCCTGTCAGGTTTCAGTAGCACTCAGTCAATAATAATCCAGAAATATTATTGCAAAGAGGTCTCTCCCACGTGTCTCTGGGCAGAAAACAACAACAAACAACAATGTGTGACTGACATTTGAAATGTAGGAAGACTGCATCTTTTCCAGCCCCAGCCCCTCACAACTCTATCTGCTGTTACTGTATGAGGGATAACCAACAGTCTTAGTATGGCTTAGTAGGGTTGCCTTGAAGGGCAGTTTGAGCGCGCTCAGATCTGTTTCCTTGAAGGCTACACATCAACACACACTCTTTGTAGCTAGCTAGAAGGAGGTTGCTAGTTTGAACAGCTCGGGTTTTTTTAAATTAATGTTTGTTAAGCAAGAGCAATGGTAGACAGGAGTGTATCTGTATCATTCTATAACAATCTATTTCTTATTTACTCATTTGCACTTATTTTTGTGAATGGGGAGAGGGACTGGGAGGAGAAATGGTGGTGAGCTGGTCCCGTGGGTTACCCGAGAGGTGAGGTCCAAGTCCAGTCCATGGTCAAAGGTGCAACAAGGAGAGAGTCCATAGTAGCTGAAGCTGGGTGCAGGGCAGGGAGTTGGATGAAGTCAAGAACAGGCTTGCAAGCAGGGAGGCAGGGAGGGTCAGGAGCTCAGGCAGGAAAGCAGGACAGGGTTCAGGCAGGAACTCTCAAACAACAATGTTGCTCCTGCAACTTGGGACTGGGGCTGGCTGGCTTTTATCTGCCCCGAGTGTTAGAGCAGCCCCAATCCTCTGGTGACTCACCTCTCTTGGCCTGGAGGCGAGCACTCCTCCTGCGGGAACTTAGTTCCCTCCGCCTCTCTGCCCTGAGCCTCTGCAGCTCAGGAGAGGTTGGAGAGTTACCGGACCCAGAGGCAACCTCAGCTTCCTCTGACGGGGCTGAGAGTGGAGCACCTTCAGGCAATGGGTCCTCCATGACCTCAGGAGCCAGAGCAGACTCAGCTGATGCCTGCCCCTGAGGACCCAGCACAGGTGAGGACCCTTCAGGCTCATGCCCCAGCCCTGGCTCAGCTGGTTCTGAAGGTGGGGAATCCTGTGCAGACTGGGATCCCTCAGGTTCATCATCCAAGTCCAAATCCCAGGCCATCACAGGTGGGTGGCTTCTGTGTGTGTTTCAACTCTCAAAACTTGTGTGCCATTGAACTAAAGTGTTTGTGAGCATCCCTAGGTTTGAGAGAAGCAACGAGGCTTTGCTTTCCTTTTTTCTTTAGGTTTTAAAAATGTGTGTTTGGCTTGTTGGTGACTGTGAGAACATGATGCTGGATTAGATGGGCCTTTGGCCTGATCTGGCAGGCTCTTCGACTGTGGTAGTTGTAAAATGTACTGTTTATACAAAGGATGTCAGTAGCCTTGTTGTTGTTTAGTCGTTTAGTCGTGTCCGACTCTTCGTGACCCCATGGACCAGAGCACACCAGGCACTCCTGTCTTCCACTGCCTCCCGCAGTTTGGTCAAACTCGTGTTAGTAGCTTTGAGAACACCATCCAACCATCTCGTCCTCTGCTGTCCCCTTCTCCTTGTGCCCTCCATCTTTCCCAACATCAGGGTCTTTTCCAGGGAGTCTTCTCTTCTCATGAGGTGGCCAAAGTATTGGAGCCTCAGCTTCAGGATCCGTCCTTCCAGTGAGCACTCAGGGCTGATTTCCTTCAGAATGGATAGGTTTGATCTTCTTGCAGTCCGTGGGACTCTCAAGGGTCTCCTCCAGCACCATAATTCAAAAGCATCAATTCTTCGGCAACCAGCCTTCCTTATCACTTCATTAAATACAGGGGTTCCTCACTGGTGAGACAGGTAAACTCTGTGCATGCTCATGTTATTTATTTCTGAGGCTTATATTCCCTGATCATGTCTTCTGAGGGTTGCCATATTTTGAAGAGCAAAAAACCCTGACCCATTTGCTGACTTTTGCTTTTAATTATGGACCGCTATGACGACTCTACCCATGGAAAAGAGGACACGTGCTGGAAAAAGAGGACATATGGCAACCTAGACTGCTCAGATTTGTGAGAGGACGTTGCGGTTTGGAAGGAGGATTTGGTGATGCTTAGTAGTTAAACCCTTTAGGCTGCATCAAACTTAGATTGGGTAGAATATTGCCTGCACATGTTCCTTCTCAGTAAGCCAACTGGCAAGAGCATCCTTGTCTGAATACCTTTAAAAACAAGCATACCAGAGGATCTGGAGGCTTAACTTAAAAATATTCCTCTCTGTCGCTGGCTCATCATGTGCTGTTGGGAACATGACTGCTGCATCCTCCCAGTCGAAGGAGTAGCCAACAAGTCAGGATTTACAGCAGAAATGAAATGATAGTCAAGGAACACTTTAGAGATTAGCAAAGATTTTATTCCATGAACATTCATAGTTTACTAAGAATGATGTAACTGATGAAGTCACACCCATTGCCCCACACACTTTTGCCTGAAACCCGCTCCCCCAAATGGCATAGTAGCAGCTAATATAATATAATATAATATAATATAATATAATATAATATAATAATATATTGGTACCTTGATTTACAACCATAATCCATTCCAGAGGTCTGTTTGTAAACCAAGACAGGTTGTAACCTAAGGCGCGCTTTCGCCAATGGGGCCTCCAAAAATTTTTTTGTTCGTAATCCAAAAAAAAATTGGGTTGTAATCTAAAAAAAGGTTGCAAACCGGGACATGCACTTCCGGGTTTGGCGTGTTTGTAATCCAAAACGTATGCAAACCAAGACGTATGCAAACCAAGGTACCACTGTATAGTATAGTATAGTATAGTATAGTATAGTATAGTATAGTATAGTATAGTATAGTATAATAATGTAATATAATATAATATAATAATATAACTGCAGGTCTCAGGGCTGTTCATAGCTATAGCAAACGAGATAGGAAAAGTTGGGAATTCATAATATCAAAATCTTTGAGGAAAAATATTTCCAACTCCCTGAAGTCACTTTGTTAAACTGCTTCCATCCAGTTCTGAATTTAATGCCCTGCTGCTGAGTTCCTGAATCGTGACTCTTAAGCCCTGCTGCCTAGACCATGGGTCGGCATACTAAGGTCCGTGGGCTGGATCAGGCCCAATTGCCTTCTAGATCAGGCCCGTGGATGATCCAGGAATCCCGGCAGCCGTTATAGCGTGCATGTGCAATGGTTTTTGCGAGTCAGCCAGGCTTGGGGGTCAAAAGTGAGGCAGGTGGCAGCTCAAGACAAGCACCTTCGCTGTCCGTCCATCGACCATACACAGCAATCTTTTCTTCCGGGGTGGGGAAGAGGGAAAAGGAGCCACAGTTTGGATTTCCACTTTGGAGCTGCCGGTGACTGACTTCAGGAAGGGCAGTTGAGGTGGCAGGGGCTCGGAGGCATCTCAGGAGTGTCGCCCGCCGCTGTCTGTGGCGGCGGTGCTCCCCGCCGGAGGAAGTGGGGAGCGCCAGGGCAGCTGCACTCTGAAGTAGTTCTGTGCTCTGCTGGGGAGGCCACTCGTTAGCTACACAGTGCGAGCCATGGAAAGGTAAATAGCCATCACTGCTTCATCTTCCCTCATGCAGGGAAAAGAATGTTCTTGCTTGAGCAGTGCCAGCCTGACTTAGCGTGGCCAACGGCTTTTCCCTTCACACACTCTCCAGGGCTGACAGGAGTGGTGCGCCTACCTCAGCCCCCCACCCCGCCTTACAAGAGAAATAATAACTGTCGACGTGTAAAACGCAAAGGAAGCAGCATGGGTGTCTGAGGGAACCCCCCCAAAAAAAGAATCACATTTGGGCAACGTTGAATCCCCGTGACGGGGTGAGCTCCCGTTGCTCGGTCCCTGCTCCTACCAACCTAGCAGTTCAAAAGCACGCCAAATGCAAGTAGATAAATAGGTACCACTCTGGCAGGAAGGTAAACGGCGTTTCCGTGCGCTGCTCTGGTTCGCCAGAAGCGGCTTAGTCATGCTGGCCACATGACCCGGAAGCTGTATGCCGGCTTCCTCGGCCAATAAAGCGAGATGAGCGCCGCAACCCCGGAGTCATCCACAACTGGACCTAATGGTCAGGGGTCTCTTTACCTTTTTAACTGATATTATGAAAACTATTGATTTAGTTATAATTCAAAGACTGTAGACCTCCCCTGCCCCTTAGCCTGTTCTGACTGTCCTAAGCCAGAACTTCCTCACTTGCTGAACGGCTTAACACAACACTGGAATTTTCTACCAGGCATAGGAAATCTGTTGCTCTGTGTTGAAGGTTGCATCATCATACAAACACAATTGCATTGCCTGAAAAAGAGAGGCGGTGATAGGTGTTTTGGAGTTGCTGTGGATAAGATTAATTGAAGTGGGAAGAAAGGGAGTTTTAACACTAGAACTTTGATCTCCCAAGGTGAGAGATGGGGAGAGGGTGTTTGTATAGACTCATGTGAGAGATTGGAAGCAAACGATTGGTTGTTTTGGCTTTTCGCCTATTGGATTTGTACATAATTATTGATTAATGAATATTTGAATGTTCTGCTGAAGTGTGAATTGAGTAGTTTGATGGGGGAGCAAAGAGAGTATGACTGTTGAATAGCAGGGTATAACAATATGCTTCCTGAAACCCTGATTTCTATTATTACTCACAATAACATATATATTTTTTTGGGGGGGGGGTAATACCATGTGATTTCTATTAGGTATGTATTGTAATTATGTTGTATTCTGGTGCTGCATTTTGCTGCATTTTTGCTTTGTATCCAATTCGGTTTTGCTCTCATTTTATTTATGCACTTAGGTATATCAATTAGAGATTTATTTCTCAATTACGTTACTTAAAATATGGAATATTATCATTATCATTAATGTTGTTATTAGCAGTAGCATCCGCTGTACTGAATGCAGAAATTTGTATTTTGATATAAACCACTTTGAAATGTTTTGAAGTGTAAAGTGGTATACAAGTTAAATAAATAAGAGCTCCACTTCGTTCCATCTGTTGTCTTTGTAAAGGCTTGTAATCCACTGTAATTACTTCTGACTTGGTTATCTTTCCACCTGCTCCTCATTCTTTGCATGTGCTTTGCCCATGTCAGCCATAGTCCTATTTCGCACACATGAGCAATGTTTGCACAGCCGGGATTTAGCCCTCAATGGTTTCCAGTCAGTGCGTCAGAGTATAAAAAAAATGGCTGCAAAACTTTATTCTTCAAGGCAGCGTTGCAGAATACCGGATGCAGCACAATCTTCTTCCATTGCTATATACAAAATTATTCTGGGCCCTGAGATTTTTAAAAAGCTTTATTATTTAGGAAAAGAAGGAATAAAAAAATATAGTCTGTTTTGTAGCCCTTTATGGCATAGTTTCAAAGTAGTTGGATGTTAACTGCTTGCATAAAGCACTTTTTTGAAAGGCCATTTTCAAGGTGTATTTTGCTGGAGAGAATGCAGTATTCTGGCTTCTCCCCCCCCCTCTCTCTCTCTGTGTTTGTGTGTGTGTGTTTTTCTGGCTGGCACTATGTGGACAACTCCATTCACTTCAATGAAGAAAGCAAATCCACATGTGCAAAGGAAACACCATGGCTGATAGGAATACACGTATTGTTTCTTTGTGTAGCCGAAGCTATTACAAAAAAAAACACAAAATACATAAAGCAGAATAAAATACATTACGCAGTTCAAATACCGTAACTATTAAAACCAAGCATTCTGTCAGATAAGAGTTTGCTCCACTAAACAATTTAATTTATCATGCCCACAAAACTTTCTCCTTAAAATTGCTGCATCAATAGGCCACTTTTTCAGAGGTGTAAAAATACCCAGCTGAACCCTCAACTGGGAGATTTAAATCTTTGAACAAAGTTGCTCCTAAATCCTTGTAGGTTAAGCAGTGGGGTGAATCTTCAGGCACTTTCCCTCCATAAGGAATCTGGTAAAAGCGTCCTTCAACAATATATATATAATATTTTCATTTATATACATTACAACAATTATTTTGCCAAATTTTAACATTTTCAATTTTGATTCCCTTCCCGCTCCTCCTGCAGTTCCTTCCATTTATATTCATCGTTTTCTGCATACTGCAAATTATCTTAACTTATTCTTTTATTCATCTATTCTGATATATATCTCATACACATATACCCTGCCAATGTCTTAATCTGTTTACAATTTGCTTTTAAAAACTCAATAAACCACTTCCATTCCTTTTTAAAGAGTTTGTTACCTTGATTTCTTATTCTTCTGGTAAGTTTTGCCATTTCTGCATATTCCATTCGTTTCTGTATCCAATCTTCTTTTGTCGAGATCTCTTCATCTTTCCACTTTGGGGTGAATAACATTCTTGCGGCTGTAGTAATAATAATAATATAATAATTTATTATTTATACCCCGCCCATGTGGCTGGGTTTCCCCAGCCACTCTGGGCGGCTCCCAATCAAGTATTAAAAACAATACAGCGTTAAATATTAAAAACTTCCCTGAACAGGGCCACCTTCAGTTGTCTTTTAAAAGTAAAATAGTTGTTTATTGCCTTGACATCTGGTGGGAGGGCATTCCACAGGGCAGGCGCCACTACCGAGAAGGCCCTTTGCCTGGTTCCCTGTAACCTCACTTCTCACATTGAGGGAACTGCCAGAAGGCCCTCGGCGCTGGACCTCAGCATTCAGGCAGAATGATGGGGGTGGAGATGCTCCTTCAGGTATACTGGGCCGAGGCCATTTAGGGCTTTAAAGGTCAGCACCAACACTTTGACTTGTGCTTGGAAACGTACTGGGAGCCAATGAAGATCTTTCAGGACTGGTGTTATATAGTTGCATACATAAATAAATTTCTATACTGTTTGGGAATGGTTTGACTCCATTGGAGATTAGTGATGGATTCTGTGGAGTGGGTCCCTGGAGATATGTGACATGAAGGCTTCCAACATTAACCCTGCCATTTGGGAATCTCTTCCAGATGACCGCAACACCTGGAGACAACAGTGGCCAGAGGAGGAATGGCTGCTGGGAGGAGCACAGAGAGAAGAAACGCCATGGTGCATCTGCAACAGCACAACCGGATGCCTTCATTTGCCCCACCTGCAACTAAACATGTCTTTCCCGTATCGGTCTCTACTTTGGCGATCACTCGTAGCCAAGTAAGAGTGTCTTCCATAAACACGGTTTTAACAGTGAGTCCGTAAGTGACTGTGGAGGCCAGTTCTGGATCCACACATTCTTCCACAGTGGAGACATTGGTTTCTGGGTGGGAGATGATCATGGTGTAGATTTGCCAAGCATGCCTTCCTCTTAGCATGTTTCTCCCTTGCGTCCTGAGTTCGAGTGTCTTCAAAGCCCATGACACTTTTGGTAAAGGCTGTTCTCCAACTGGAGCGCTCGCAGGGAAGTGTTTCCCAATTGTTGGTGTTTATACTACATTTTTAAAAGATTTGCCTTGAGACAGTCTTTAAACCTCTTTTGTTGACCACCAGCATTACGCTTTCCATTTTTAAGTTAGGAATAGAGTAGTTGCTTTGGAAGATGATAATCAGGCATCTGCACAACATGACCAGTCCAACGAAGTTGATCTCTGCAACCACAGCAGACGCTGTAACTCTCCAACAGTTTGACTGCACCTCTGAAGGAACATTCTTTCATTGTCTTCCGAGACAGACAGGTGCCAAGCAGATGTTTGTTTGTCTCTTTGTCTGTATTTTTTTAGGCATTTGGGCACCATTTTGCTTGATGGTACCTGAGATGGAGGAGCAGGTTTCAATCTCTAAAATGGATTCCATTTTGAATCGAGATGGCAGACTAAACCTTTTGAAACTGTTCTGGGAAATAATATACAGTGGTACCTCGGGTTACATATGCTTCAGGTTACATAAGCTTCTGGTTACCCAGAAATAGTGCTTCAGGTTAAGAACTTTGCTTTAGGATGAGAACAGAAATTGTTCTCCCGCGGCGCGGCGGCAGCAGGAGGCCCCATTAGCTAAAGTGGTGCTTCAGGTTAAGAACAGTTTCAGGTTAAGAACGGACCTCTGGAACGAATTAAGTACTTAACCCGAGGTACCACTGTATAACGAATTGAATAAAATGTTTAAAATAACTTTTATTTTTAAAAAACCAGAAGCCTTTTTATTAGGAATTGTAGATACTGAGATCCCAAAGGAGCAGAAAAGACTTTTCATGTATGCAAAGATAGTCGCACAGATCTTACTAGCCCAGAGATGGAAAGAAGACAAAGTCCCTACCAGAGAAGAATGTCAAACTAAGCTGTTGGATTATGCCAAAATGGCAAAACTGACCAGAAAGCTCAGGAACCAAGAGGATGAAAACTTTAATAAAGAATGGGACAGTTTTATAATTTACCTGAGAGACCACTGTAAGCAGATGAAAACATTAGCAGGATTGCTAATGACAGTTGCGATGTAGTAAATACTATGAATAAAATGGAAAGACATAAAATTTGGATGCACATTTACTTGCAAGCCACCCCGTTGAGTTTAAAAGGAGTTCTTTACTCATAAGTGTAGCTGTATCTCCTGCCTTAGGCTGCCAACTTTATAAGCAACACATTCCAAAAAGTTGCATTTTTAATTATCCAGGTGTGTGGAATTTTTGTGCGGTGTTTATTTTAGCATGGCCCTTTGAGTATTCTGCCCCCCCCCCCGCCGCCTTGACCTTAATAAGTTTTGATTTATTATTATTTTTATTTTACTCTTCCCATGGCAAAACGCTTTCATGTCATGCCAGTGTTGCTATTTCTCGGAACGAGTTTCATCTTGATCCATAAACAAATTGATGCCAAGAATAATGTCACTTTGAAGACAATGCATCTTTATTTCTGCTGCAGGCAGTCAGGAACCCTGTTTGAGCAACTGCAGGAATTAAAGAGCTTAAGAGCTCTCCCCTCTTTTCCAACAGTTCCTCCTGACACTCTCAAACCAGCTGTTCAGAGTTCCAACTGGGGCCATAAATCCTGATTATGGACTGAGGTTCCTTTGGGCATCGCGCTCTGCAAAGTGCACTCACCCTCTCTGGTGGGTGCCATCGTGGGCTGGCGTTTTCCACAGTCCGATGTGGGAAGTCCGAGGGATTGTTTCCCAGGCAGCAAAGGAAGCCTCTTGGCTCCGCCTGCTGCCTGGGTAATTGGTCCTGCCTGCTTGCATAATTAGCGAATCACAAGCAGACATGGGCCACCAAGGGGCGGGCTTAGCCCACCCACCCAGGATATAACTGTTAGAATTCCTGCTCCTTGACTGCAGTCATGGGATTGTTGTCTATCACATGATGGTATATGTTTTGACTCCACAGAGTGGGAAGTGACAGAGACAGAATGTTTTTGTTACTGTGTTCTGTGAAGTGGGACTATTGTCCTTTATTCTTTTTTCTCTCTTTGCTGTCTGATGCTAGAGAGAGAGGGAGCCATGTTGCAGTGCTCCATGTGTGTTTATTTGTAAAGAAAGATTAGCCAAAATGCTGAATTGCTGAGGTCTGTTACGCAAGCTGCGTAAACGGCGTTTCCGTGCGCTGCTCTGGTGCGCCAGAAGTGGCTTAGTCATGCTGGCCACACGACCCGGAAGCTCCCTTGGCCAATAAAGCGAGACGAGCACCGCAACCCCAGAGTTGGCCACGACTGGACCTAATGGTCAGGGGTCCCTTTACCTTTACCTTAAACTTGCCAAAATGTATAAGACAAGAACTAATGAGTGCTGGAAATGTAAAGAAAAGGAAGGGATCTATTACCATATGTGGTGGACTTGTAAAGAGGTAAAGGCTTTCTGGGAAATGATGTATAATGAGTTAAAGAAAATGTTTAAAATACTTTTGTTTAAAAAAAACAGAAACCTTTTTATTAGGTATAGTGGGTGAAGAGATACCAAGGGAAGATAAAGGACTGTTTGTGTATGCAACAATTGCGGCAAGAATTCTCGTAGCCCAAAAATGGAAACAACAAGAAGCACTAACGAAAGTAGAGTGGCAGATGAAGATGATGGACTTTGTAGAACTGGTGGAGCTGACAGGAAAAATCCGAAACCAGCAAGATTAAGCATTGCAAAAGGACTGGAGAAATTTATACGCTATCTGAAAGATTATTCTAAGCAATTTTCTGGGACAAGAGGGAGATAAACTGAAATTGCAGAGCTTTGAAAAACTAAAAAACAAAGTGCGAGATTGGCTTCATTATTATCAAATAATGGAGGCATACAATTTGGACAAGAAAATTGGCTTCCAGGTGGAAAAGTCAAAATTGGAAACAGAACTGTTAGATTCCAAAACTAAGAATTTGTCAAGAATGTATAACTTGCTGTTGAAATGGAATACTCAGGATGAAACGGTGAAATCTGTTATGATTAAATGGGCACAAGATGTTGGACACAACATCATGATGGCTGACTGGGAACAGTTATGGACCACAGGTATGAAGTTTACGGCATGTAATGCCTTAAGAGAGAATATTAAGAAAATGATATACAGGTGGTACATGACACCAGTCAAGCTTGTGAAAATTTACCATTTGCCCGATAATAAATGTTGGAAATGTAAAGAAACTGAAGGTACATTCTTTCACCTTTGGTGGACGTGCCCAAGGATTAAGGCTTTCTGGGAGATGATCTACAATGAAATGAAAAAGGTATTTAAATATACCTTTCTGAAGAAACCAGAGGCCTTTCTCCTGGGCATGGTTGGCCAATTGGTGCCAAAGAAGGATAGAACTTTCTTTATGTATGCTACAACAGCAGCAAGAATACTTATTGCAAAGTATTGGAAGACACAAGATCTACCCACCCTGGAAGAATGGCAGATGAAGGTGATGGACTATATGGAACTGGCGGAAATGACTGGCAGAATCCGAGACCAGGGAGAAGAGTCGGTGGAAGAAGATTGGAAGAAATTTAAAGACTATTTACGGAAATATTGTAAAATTAATGAATGTTAGAATGATGTTGGAATGAATTTATGTGGTTTTAGCAGTAATGTTATAAAGGAGTATGTAAAAATGGGTTGTTAATAGGTGAGAATGTAAAGTTACAATATATTAAGATAAATGATTAAGATAAAAACAAAGATGGAAAGGATTTGCTGAATTAACTAACTGAACTGGAATACAAAAAAGGGAGGTGTGAGGAGGTCAAGGAAACAAGCAAATGAAAGATATGATATGGAAAAACGGATTTGTTTTTATTTGTTTTAATTTTTCAGTATTTTGTATTTTTTGTTTTATTACTTTTTCTTATTTCTGTAATTTTTTGAAATTTTAATAAATATTATTATTATTATTATTTTAAAAAAGAAAGATTATTCTAAGCAATTAACATCACTAGCAGGGTTGTTTGAAGACTTGTACAGTGGTACCTCGTGTTAAGAACTTAATTCGTTCTGGAGGTCCATTCTTAACTTGAAACTGTTCTTAACCTGAGGTACCACTTTAGCTAATGGGGCCTCCATAATTAGAATTGGAAAACGTACAAAATGCAATGATATAAAGGTTAATTTTGAAAGCCATCAGGTGGGAGGGAAGGAAGTTGACAGGCTCTAAAGAGCCAGGGACATAAAGTGGAGTGTTATGATGTGAATGTATATTATAAAATGGAAAATAAATAAAATTCCCATCATCCCTGATCTCTGGCCATGCCTGCTGGTACTCACCCTTGCCATAGACCAGATGGGAGGACATTGTGTTGGTCTAGATGTTGCTGAACTCCAACTCTCAATTAGCATGGCAAATTTCCTCTCACCAGCATACCCTCCAACGTTTCTCTGATGAAAATAGGGATGCCCTATTCAATAACAATAATAATAATAATAATACCCAGTCCATCTGACTGGTTTCCTCAGCCACTCTGGGCGACTTCTAACATATATAAAAACATAATAAAACAATAAATTATCAAAGATTTCCTGATACAGAGCCGTCTTCAGACGGCTCTGGGGTCGGATAACTCCATACCCTCCAAAATCCTTCAGATGAAAATAGAGATGTCCTAAGGAAAAGTTGAAAGGGACGCGGGTGGCGCTGTGGGTTAAACCAGAGCGCCTAGGACTTGCCGATCAGAAGGTCGGCGGTTCAAATCCCCGCGACGGGGTGAGCTCCCGTTGCTAGGTCCCTGCTCCTGCCAACCTAGCAATTCGAAAGCACGTCAAAGTGCAAGTAGATAAATAGGTACCACTCTGGTGGGAAGGTAAACGGCGTTTCGATGAGCTTCTCTGGTTCACCAGAAGTGGCTTAGTCATGCTGGCCACATGACCCGGAAGCTGTACGCCAGTTCCCTCGGCCAATAAAGCGAAATGAGCGCCGCAACCCCAGAGTTGGCCACGACTGGACCTAATGGTCAGGGGTCCCTTTACCTTTACTTTAAGGAAAAGTGGGGCATTCCAGGATCAAACCAGAAACCGGGGCGGCTTCTGTAAATCCAGGACTATTCCCGGAAAATAGGGATACTTGGAGGTTCTGCACCTGATATAGACTCATTCCAAGATAGAGATTGCTGGTTAAATACTTTTGTCGTAGGCGATGAAGATACCAGATTTAAAAGGCTCTGTTGAGACCAACATTTTAAAGGATGTTTTGTCCGAAGGATCTCAATGTGAGTCGGTGGTTTTAAAGCCAAGTACTTCAGTTTAATCAGGAAGTGGATTAAGCTTGTTTTCCTCTCCTCTCAAAATAAGATGATCTTCTTCATGCCAAGTTTGGATCAAAAGACCCATAGTTTACTACCCCTAAAGTGTTGTTTCCTCAGTGGAGGCTGATGGTTTATTTAATAAACAGCTGCGCCAGGAAAACTTTATTAGCTCAGCTTCAAATTTTCCCAGTTGCACCGACTAAATTCCACACCTAAGATACCAATAAAAAAGGAATATTAACTCCTGTTTGTTTAGTTACATTCTGTGCATGGGTACGTGAAATATAGCAGCGGGCTTTCTTTCCCATCATATATAATATCGGAAGGCAACAGAACTAACTGCATTCTGTACAAGAAATAGGTTTGTTTGTTTTTTAACCTCACATTAACATATTATTGCAGAAGGCAAATAGGATGCATTTTACTGTAACCCTTTTGCTTGAGAAGACTTAAAGCAAGAGATTGCTCCAAGTTTTCAGTTTTGAAGGGATTTTTTTTAACCAGGAAAACATAGGCAAGAGAGCTTTGGAATGCAGGACTCTAAGAAAGCAGCTGTTTATTCCTTTTGCATGTTGCAAAAGTCCAAAACTGCCCTATACTGAGTCAGATCATTGATATATCTAGGTCACACAATCTGGTAGTGGCGCCCCAAGGTTTCAGAAAGAGGGAATTTCCAGTCCATTCTGGTGACACCAGAGCTGGACTGGTATTTTACTGGTATTATTGCATATGAATGGCTGCTGAAATATACTCAGAGTCGCAAAGTGATTTCATGCTCTTTATTCAGCTCATAGTGGTGAGGAGGAATGAATGAATCCCCTCAAAGTATCTGCTTTATATACATTATTTACACAATGGGCTGCACATGATTGGCTTACAGTAGAATTCCGGAATTAGCCAATCAGGTTGTGGATTCACTTCTATCTGGAGCATGATTGGGTAGTTCCTGCCAACCAATCATACTGCTGCATTGTTCTAGGACCAATCGGACTGCTGCATTCTGAATCCTATTGTTCTAGGACCAATCAGACTGCTGCAGTTTGGATCCTATTCAACTCAGTACATAACACCGAATTATGTCTGTAGCATATGCAGAAATCAGAGTAAGGCTGTGTTGCAATACTTCCATTACCCCAAACCAATGCCTTTCAAATATTCTAGTCTAGGGATTGCCGTCCATCTGGAATTTCCAGGACACAGCTGGCAGAAATCGCTTCTAATGTCTGGGAAAATCCCATGTCAGAAGTGTAGGTTTTGGCGAACCTCCTTAAAAATAGCTCAAAAACTTTTTTGTGTTTGATTTGCAAGGAAAGCTCAACAACTTTGGCCAACAACCAGACCACAACTCAACAACCTTTGTGTCCAAATTTTCACTTTTCGAAATATGGCAACCCTATCTAGTCTACAACCTGCCTCAGTCTGCATGACTATGATGGGAGTCATAGTTCAAAACATCTAGAAGAAACATCTAATAATAAATAAAAAAAATATTATTAAATTTGCTCTGAACTAATTATAAGATGTATTTTAATTACTTGATTGTCTGTTTTTTATGTTCTTATGTTCTTTGTATACGATGTTAGTTTTATGATGTTAGCCACCCTGAGCCCGGCTCCGGCCAGGGAGGGCGGGGTACAAATAAATTATTATTATTATTATTATTATTATTATTATTATTATTAAGGCAACAGGTTGGGTAAGGCTGAGAACATGTGACACCATGATGAAAACAGCTGCACCGGCAATCCATCTATTACTGATCTGGGTTCAAGGTTTTTGTATTAATTTACAAACAACTTAGTCTCAGGATACCTTCTTGGCCTTCTCAGTAGTGGCGGCCACCCTGTGGAACGCCCTCCCACCAGATGTCAAAGAAATAAACAACTACCTGACTTTTAGAAGACATCTGAAGGCAGCCCTCTTTAGGGAAGCTTTTGATGACTGAAGTTTTAATGTATTTTTAATCTTTTCTTGGACGCCGTCCAGAGTGGCTGTGGAAACTCAGCCAGAAGGGCAGGGTATAAATAATAGATGATGATGATGATGATGATGATGATGATGATGATTATCACCACCATCTCAGAGATCTCCTGAACCCTTATAGCCCAGTTGGATCACTGAGACCATCTGAATGAGTGCTGCTGGTCATTCCCTGAGTTGGTGAGGCTCGTTTGACAACAATGAGAATCCAAGCATTTACAGTGGTACCTCGGGTTACATCCGCTTCAGGTTACATACGCCTCAGGTTACAGACTCCGCTAACCCAGAAATAGTGCTTCAGGTTAAGAACTTTGCTTCAGGATGAGAACAGAAATTGTGCTCCAGCAGCGCGGCAGCAGCAGGAGGCCCCATTAGCTAAAGTGGTGCTTCAGGTTAAGAACAGTTTCCGGAACGAATTAAGTACTTAACCTGAGGTACCACTGTAGTGTGATTGGCCCAGTCCTGTGGACCTCTCTGCCAATAGAGATTCAGCGGCCGCCTTCCGTGCCAGCTTTTACATGCCTGCTGAAAATGTTCTATTCCACCGGGTCTATGCAGGCAGTTAAGCATATATCACCCACAATGGTTTATTAATGCTTGTTTTAAATTGTTTTGCTTTAATTCTTCTAAATTTTTAAAAATGACTTTATCGTACGGTTTTTATAATTTTAACATTGTCATCTGCTTTGATATGTTTTGTGATTTAGTAGTATATGAGTACTTTTATAAATAAATAAATACTGGGTTATGCTTTCTATGGTTTACAACTTCGGATTGCAAAATTGTGCAGTGGATTCAAGTTGGGGAACAACTGATGTGTTATGTTTTATAATTCCCCACTGAACCTTTTAAAACAAGGACAAATGATAACCAAACTGCTAAAGGCGGGGCGGGGAGAAAAAGCTTGGAAAGGAATTGGATGAACAAATGAATTCACGGATGTACCATATGAAAGGAAAACAATCCGATTAAAACATAAAGGTTTTTCATTGGACCCAAAATGGCATTTCTCTCATTTCTGAGAGCTAAAATTTTGACTTTCTTTTTTCTACTGTGGAAACAAGATATTGAGTTCGGTTGGGTGCCTAAGGAAAAGGACACGCTTTGGATAAGTTAAATTTTCTTAGTTATTCACTCCTGGCAAGTTGCATCTGCCTGCTGAGGTCATGTTCTGCAGCTGCCAGCAAAAGGGAGTCTCTCTCCCTCCACCCTTTCCCTCCATTAAGTCAATCTATTCACTCTAACGAATTTTGGAGTTGGGGTTGTGCAAAAAAGGACTAAGAGCTTTGAAGTCTGGCCCTACAAATTGATTTATGCATGTCCTTAGATGTAGCCTTGATGCTTCCTATCATCCATAAAGACAACACTCCCGGACTGTCACACTCTTGTGGTCTAGCACCATCTAGCCACTTTTTGCGGGTAACACACCCCATCGCCATAGAACAGCTTCCCAGCGTGTCACAATGACCTTTTGAAGTTGTGCCATACGTTGATATGCTATGCTCATGGTGTCACCCTGATTCCATAATCAGGAGTGGCCACCAAGATCATATATCACTGATCCTGAAAGACCTACATTGGCTCCCAGTACGTTTCCGAGCACAACTCAAAGTGTTGGTGCTAACCTTCAACACCCTAAATGGCCTTGGCCCAGTATACCTGAAGGAGCGTTTCCACCCCCATTTCTCAGCTCGGACACCGAGGTCCAGCTTCAAGGGCCTTCTGGGGGTTCCCTCACTGCAAGAAGCGAAGTTACAGGGGATCAGGCAGAGGGCCTTCTCGGTAGTGGCGCCCACTCTGTTGAACACCCTCCTTTCAGATGTCAAGGAAATAAACAACTACCTGTGCTGGCCGGGGACTCGGGTCAGACTTGGAACCAAAGGAGACTCAGTCTGCACCGGATCCTTTGCCTCAGGCATCATCTGAACCAAGTCTGGGACCTGATCCTGTTGCAGGTTCCCCTGCAACAAATATCAGCTGGGCCGAGTCAGGGGCCTGAGCCTGCCCTGGCTCCAGATGCAGGGATTACCTTCTTGCCATCAGCTGGGCCATCACTTACAGCTGCTCCACTACCAGTTGGGTCAGGAGAGGCTGAGGCGGCACCTGGGTCTAGTAACCCACCGACTTCTCCTGAGCTGCAGAGACTAAGGTCTGAGAGAAGAAGAGACCTGAGTACTCGCAGGAGGAGTGCTCACCTTCAGGTGAGAGAGTAGCTGGGGGATCAGGACAGGCCGCTACCCCAATAAAGATAAAAGGCTGTCAGACCCTGCCCCAGGTTGTGGGAGCAACATTGCTGTATGCCAGATCCTGCCTGAGATCCTGTACCTGTCCTTGCCTGGTTTCCTGCCTCGTGTCCTGCCTTGGCCCTGTCTGACCGACTCCTAGTAGAACCTTCAGATTCTGGACTGGTCCTGGACTGCATTTCCAGCACACCACCTGACTTTTAGAAGACACCTGAAGGCAGCCCTGTTTAGGGAAGTTTTTAATGGTTGATGTTTTATTGTGTTTTTATTATTCTGGGAAACCCAGCCAGATGGGCGGTGTATAAATATATTCAGCATCGCCATCATCATGTGGTTCTCCCTATAGTGGAGAAGGAGACATTTTTTTCTCCCTCTCTTGTACAGTACTACACCTCAGGACCATCCAATGAAGCTGAATGATGGAAGATTTAGGACAGAGGAAAGGATCCCAGTGTCAGTAGTTAGGGAATTTGATCCCACTAGATGCAATGGTGGTCAACAGCTTCGATGGCTTTAAAGGATGATGAGTCAAAGTCATGGAGGAAAAGACTACCAGTAGCTACTAATCCTGATGGCTATGTTCTGCTTCCAATGTCAGAGGCAATATGTCTCTGAATACCAGTTGCTGTGGGTTGGGAGAGCACCATTGCCCTCAGGATCTGCTTTCAGGCATCCCATAGGCATCTGGTTGGCCTCTGCTTCTTCCCAGATAAACCACCCCAGTCTCTTTGTTCATCATCTGACGGCCCTGTTCGTGTGCCTCCTCCAGAAGAGGTCTGGAGGGTGGCAACACAAGAAGGGCCTTCTTTGCAGTGGCTCCCTGTTTGCGGAATGCTCTCCCCAAGGAGGTCCATCGGGCTCCTTCATTATGCATTTTTAGGCACCAGGCTAAAATGTTCCTCTTTTGTTTTGGTTGTTTATTTGTTTTTTTTATCCTGTATTTTATTCTGTGAACTTCCTGGAGATCTTATGATGAAGGGCAGGATAGAAAAAAATAAATAAAATAAAGTAAAAATCAAAATCAAAATCCAGCAGGGCTCTTTTGAGGCCTTATAGAAAATGCTACTGTACAAGTCAAGTCAAGTAACCTTTATTGGCATCATGTAAGTACATTCATACCACATTTAAAATAGATAGGCCAGTGCAATCTCATTGCTACCCCAAAGGCACAGTCACCCGACAAAGGGCAGAAGAGGTGAGCAATCCGCCTCATCTCTGAGGGTTTCCAGCAAGGGCAGGATCCTGTAGCATACTCCGGCAACAAAAAATCAAATAGAGGAACTTAGCTACTGTCTTGGTGAGCTCCTGGTCTCTCCCCTGTAATAAGAAGCACATAACCTCTGTCTCTGGTTTCCATGTTGGAATACATAGATGGTCTAGACATTGTTGGTGGAGATCATCATACATTTTACAAGTTAAGGGCCATGTGAGCTAGAGTTTCCACCATGACAGATCCTATCTCCTTCTGTCAAACCCACAAAGGAGGTTAGAAGGATTGGAATTGAACCTAGCCAGCGAAAAGGCCCTTCTTTCTTGCGGATGAAACAAAAATTGTAAATAATTAAGATTAAATTCCTGCGCCCAAGAGAGTCAAAAATAAAGAGGGGAGCATGTTTTTTTTCCACAGCTGGGATTAGTTCCTGGCAATCTATGTCCCACAGCCTAGTTTTTAACATGGTCTTGGCGACTGGGAGAGCCACAGCACCCAGGAGATCCTCTGAAAGCCCGAGTTGCCGTATCTTTGTACAAAACAGTTGTAGCCCTGGGGAAGGGAAGGAGTCAGACAAAACCTCACTGAGTAAGGTAACTTTGTCTGCTGAAAAACAAATGCTTAGCTAGCATAAAAGAAAACTCATCTAGGCAACTGTCTCTAGCTTATGTTGGGCTCCCTCTAAACACAGGGCTGTGTACCATACAGTATCTGAAAGTTAGCAGCAAGGATCCTCACTGATCCCTGTTGAAGTGTGCTCCACAGCACAGAACCAGCATGGTTGAAGCCAGGTGGGGTTCGGAAACACAATCGATTGTGGGTGGCAATTACTGGTGCACCTCCAAATTACCGTATTTTTCGCTCTATAACACGCACCCGACCATAACACACGTAGTTTTTAGAGGAGGAAAATCCGTAGGCATGCCACCCGTAGGCATTTCCTCCGTAACACGCACAGGCATTTCCCCTTACTTTCTAGGAGGAAAAAAGTGAGTGTTCTGCTTTAGATTCTTGCCCCTGTTTCCTTACGGTCATGTAAATTACCGTATTTTTCTCCCTATAGGATGCACCATCCCATAAGGCACACCTAGTTTTTTTTGGGGGGAAATAAAGGGCAAAAAATTATTTCCCAGAACAGGCGCGGGGCTGGGGTGCGCACTGACCCCTCTCGCTCTCCAGGCTTCAGCGAAAGCCTGCATTCGCCCCATAGGACGCACACACATTTCCCCTTCATTTTTGGAGGGGAAAAAGTGCGTCCTATAGGGCGAAAAATACGGTAAGTGCTGCAACGTTGGTTGGGTCTCTCCCCTTGCCTTCTGAGCTCTAGAAGACCTAACCTTTCCCTCCCTTAAAGAAGGCTGTCTTCTTGCTTGTCTTTCTTGGGATGCCACGAAGATTAATATCCCAGAGATAAAAAAAACCACATACACCCCCCACCTCACTCTGGGGTCTCTGATCACAAGGAGGTTTACAGCTCCAAATCTTTATCTTGCGATTTCAAAAACACAGGAATGCCACAAGGGTCTATTTGCACTCTTGGGTCAGGGGTGACTTTCCCACCTCCCACGCTACACTGAGAGATGAAATGTCATGAAATATGACAATACTGATAAGTCAAGGCTGAGTCAACGCTACTCCATAAATATGTTTAGAGTCTGTGTAGTGTCGCACTCAAAAGAGGGGTAAAACAAGCTTTGAAAACAACTTAAATGGATGCTTTATTTTAACATTTTTTTCAAAAAAATATTTGATTTTCCATATTAAAATTTACATTCACATAAGAACATACTATATAAAAACTTGGGTTTCCAGATGTTGTTGGACTACAAATCCCACCATCTGTAGCCAGCAGGAGCAGCAGTCAGTGATGGTGGGATATGGTAGTACAATGTCATCTTACCAACAATCCCCGGTTTTTGAGCCTTCTTCCCTTGGGGGTCCTTCAACTGGTGCCTCTCGCCATTCTTCTGTGTCCAGCCAGTCCATGACATCAAGGGAACCATACATTGTGGAAGGGCCATAGCTCAGTAGTAGAGCATTTGCTTTGAGCAGAAGGTCCCAGGTTCAATGCGTAGCTTCCCCAGGTAGGGATGCAAGTCTCCCCTGCCTAAGACCATGCAGAGCCATTGCTACTCTGTGAAGTCAATACAATATGGTCCAACTCTTCTGGACATCAATCATGCAAGAAATATGTATTAGAAGTCACCCCAGAACTGGCCGTCCAAGATAATAATGCCCATTCATATCATAAAGAGCTCACAACCCACCTACTCTCAGCAGCCAGAAGCATCATAGCCAGACATTGGAGAGACCTGTCGGGAGGAAGCATGGACCAATGGTATCAAATAGTATGGGAAGCAACCCTATTAGAAAAACTAATAAAAGCAGAGACATCACCTTGCTGACAAAGGTCCATATTGTTAAAGCTATGGTCTTCCCAGTACAGTGGTAGCTCGGGTTACATACGCTTCAGGTTACAGACTGCTAACCCAGAAATATTACCTTGGGTTAAGAACTTTGCTTCAGGATGAGAACAGAAATTGTGCAGTGGCGGCGCAGCGGTGGCAGCGGGAGGCCCCATTAGCTAAAGTGGTGCTTCAGGTTAAGAACAGTTTCAGGTTAAGAACAGACCTCCAGAATGAATTAAGTTCTTAACCTGAGGTACCACTGTAGTGATGTATGGAAGTGAGAGCTGGGCCATAAAGAAGGATGATTGCCGAAGAATTGACGCTTTTGAATTATGGTGCTGGAGGAGACTCTTGAGAGTCCCATGGACTGCAAGAAGATCAAACCTCTCCATTCTGAAGGAAATCAGCCCTGAGTGCTCACTGGAAGGACAGACCGTGAAGCTGAGGCTCCAATACTTTGACCACCTCATGAGAAGAGAAGACTCCCTGGAAAAGACCCTGATGCTGGGAAAGATTGAGGGCACAAGGAGAAGGGGACGACAGAGGACGAGATGGTTGGACAGTGTTTTCGAAGCTACCAGCATGAGTTTGACCAAACTGCGGGAGGCAGTGGAAGACAGGAGTGCCTGGCGTGTTCTGGTCCATGGGGTCACGAAGAGTCGGACACGACTAAACAACAAAACAACAATAAAGCCAATAAACTGAAACTTGACACGGGGACAAATAGAAGACGACACATTCACATACAGAGCCCAACAAGACACCGGAAGAATCCCCCGACAGAGTACGAATCAATCTGGCTAAC
The DNA here is from genome assembly GCF_964270895.1 of Podarcis filfolensis. Classification (NCBI taxonomy): domain Eukaryota; kingdom Metazoa; phylum Chordata; class Lepidosauria; order Squamata; family Lacertidae; genus Podarcis; species Podarcis filfolensis. The sequence goes on along the minus strand of NC_139613.1, from coordinate 7,616,444 downwards.
CTGATTCAAAAATATACACTCACACCCCACTCTCACACAAAAACAATTCTCACTACAGTCCACCAAAGACAACCAACCACACCCAACCTCTCTCACCTCCAAGAAAATACAAGTGAATAGTAAGAGAACCCATACAAGTAACGGCGACACAACCCCTCACACATGCTAAGTAGAATAATAGAAGCATAACCACCTAACCTCACCCCACCCACCACTCCTCCCTTCCCCCTTTTTTCTCCTCTTCTTCTTCTTAATTGTTTAAACCAATCCATCAACCAATAACTCATGCATTGACCGCTAATAATAAAACATATGTTGTAGATATTTTCCCACATTTATTGTACTGTTTTTGTGATATACATATGACATGAGAAAACTTGTTATACTTATTTCTGCAATGTTATTCTTGTTTATAAAAGGTAAAAGTAAAGGGACCCCTGACCATTAGGTTCAGTGGCCGACTCTGGGGTTGCGGCGCTCATCTTGCTTTATTGGCCGAGGGAGCCAGCGTACAGCTTCCAGGTCATGTGGCCAGCATGACTAAGCCACTTCTGGCAAACCAGAGCAGCACACGGAAACGCCGTTTACCTTCCCGCCGGAGTGGTACCTATTTATCTACTTGCACTTTGACGTGCTTTCGAACTGCTAGGTTGGCAGGAGCAGGGACCAAGCAACGGGAGCTCACCCCGTCGCGGGGATTCGAACTGCCGACCTTCTGATTCATGACTAAGCCGCTTCTGGCGAATCAGAGCAGCGCACGTTATAAAACCCAGTAAATAAATAAAAATGCAATATGAACCAGAGGTCAGCCTCAGTTTAAGGCAGCTCCCTCTGTTTGCCCTGGGGGAATCCAAATGATCAATATCTAGGATGAACCCCTAGTGTCTGAATCAACCAGTTTGCATTTCAAGCCAATTTGAATGCCTCCCCCCCCAATCAGAAGACCGTAATTACTGTCTTATTACATCCCTTTTACGGACGTAATAGGGTGTTTGGTTTTTTTTGCAAATTATTCAGTTCTTTTCATTATCCAGAGGTCTATCAGGCATCTACAGGAATAACAATCATTCTTGAAAAGTGTGTGCACGCGCACGTTCAGATCTACCAGAAAGTAGCAAGAAAAGGGCCGGTGTGTTGTAGCATTAATCCTACCATCTGTCCAACATTTCAGTACTGCTCAAATTCCAGTCCTCCCCTTTCTCCGTCGTATGACCCCCTACTTTGGCATGCTATGGAATCCAGTGCTGGGTAATTAGCCGGCTTATGATTTGCAACCTGTCCAATGGTGCCAGGAAGTGAAAGCTGGCCTTTTTTCACAGGGAGTCGAACCAACCTGGATCTAGTCTAAACAAAGTGATGTGTTTCAGCCTAATATGGGACCGAAAGGGAGGGGGTTGGGGGGTATTTCCTCTATTAAAATCCTGACGATGACAAGCCTTGTCAAGTGTAGATGGTAGCCTGTCAAAGTTGCACAGAGAAGTCGGGTACTCATTCTTCAAGAAATGGAAAGAGTTATTCCTTTCCCCCCTCCCACTTTAAACCTACATTTAAGTTGGACCCCAGGAGAAACTAAAAGTCTGTTTTCAATCAGACTGGGGAGGAAATATTTCAAGGGATTTCCCTCCCTCCCACAGCTGCAGCACAGAGTTATTTTATTTTATTTTTTAAAAAAAGTTGTCAAGAGATTTTGCAGACTTCAGCTTTTGAGGAAAACTGGATGTGCTTTAGGAAGTTTGTGGGTTCTGTGAGAATGCAGCACAATGGATACACATGCGCTGGTTGCGCATTGTGGGAGAACACTGACAGGAAGAAGCAGCCTGTTTCAGTCAAGAAGCCCCTCTTGCACAAAACAACTGACCGAGGTGCTTTTGATGGCCTTCCAATCCAAATTTCCCCTGGGTTATGGAGATCCCAATTCACCAGGACTGGCTCAAGACATTTTGCTGCTCAGTGCGGGACAGAATTCCCCCTCTCCCATAGTTCCATGTTCAGAAGCCACTTGTATTGGCGATGGGATCCTACTGAACTGTTGCTGAGGGTGGAGATGCATTCTGCACCCTATTAGAGAGCAGCAAGCTAAACTTACGGGGTGCCATGTGGGAACAGGGCTTTTTTCAAATCCTCTCTTTTCATTGATTCTGGAATAAAGAGTTGTGTATATGTAGCCCAAGTCCATTTTTTAACTCGGAATCTGGAAACGTTAAGTGTTGCAGCGGATTTTTTCCTGGAGTGAAATTCCAAGGCAACTTGTGGTTTCTGATTAGGTAAAATGCCCATTGGATTTTTCAGAAGGGCGTGGCAGGAATAAGGTGGGTGCCCAGATCCCAGTTGCTGAACCCACACCTAACACACACACACCCTTTAACACCCTTACCTGGCCGCATGCCTGGGTTCTCTTTCCATCATCCTCTGCCTTCCAGCGTCCCCTGCCTTCCTCTGTCTGTCATCCCTAAGTCACATGATAAAATTCTCCCCACCCAGCACAGAAGCTGGCTTGTTTGCTGGCATCTTATGTGGCTGAAGCTTTCACCCCAGAATGTTCCTGAACATTCCATGACATCACAGCAGCTCACCCAGTTATTGGAATGGGAAACTTGAACACAAGCAGGCAAGATGCTAGATAAGGCTAGGATTTATTTATTTTTTGCCAACTCTATTGGAGATTCTCACTTATCTCTAATTAATTGCATCTAGCCATCCCTTAAATGCAGGTATCTAAAGGTAAACACACTGCAAGCTCTCTGGGTGTAGCAACCTAGGGGTAAAAACATGATCTGTGCATAACACTTCCTATCCCTTCTATTTGTCCCATATGCCACGTTGCTAATGAATAATGAGTCTTTAATAACTAAATTTATAACTTCGGGCAAGTAATCTTTCAAAACGTTAAACAGCATAAAAGACTAATTAAGCCACTCGGTGGAATTCTGTTCTGACAGCTGCCTACCTGCCTCTTACACGAGGCTGCGCTTCAAAAAGTGTTAATTTCAGTCAGATGTCTTCATTTCCTCCACATTACCAAACCCCTCTGGCCTCTGTGGCTAGCAGCTTTCGCTTCTTCTAGTAGCCTGGCATTGATAACTGTCTGTAGGAAAAGCCTGAAAAGCAAATGGGATGCCCAACCGCCAGGGGGCATGGGGTTGTGGCTCTGTGATACTAGAACACCTGCTCTGGATGCAGAAGGCTGCTGGTTCAACTCTTAGTGGTGGCCCTGACTGACTCCAGCTACAAAAGCTGAGGCTGCTGAAGAGGCCAGAGGCCAGGGGCACCAACTATAGGTGGCTCTGGGTGCCTGAGTACCCACACTGTGGGACCCCCAACACAATGTGTGGTGCCTCAGAAAGCACTGGATGTCACGTCTGAGGCCTTGGAACAGGCATGTCCAAAGTCCGTTTCGGGGGCCTAATCCGGCCTGCCATGGCAATCTATCTCCTGGGGTAAATAAGGTCAACAACTTTGGTCGGCCCTCACGCATGTTCACTTCATCAAATCTGTCCGTCTTTGAAAAAAGACCACCCCTGCTAGAAGGTCTCAGAACCTGATTTCTGGTGTCACCGGAAGTCAGGTTCTGAAGCCGGGGGTGGGGTGGGGGTGGGCATGATGTCACATCACAATGTGACGTCATGACATCACACCCATGGGCACTCATAACCTGGGGCCCAAGTTGGCTCCCCTGCCAGAGACCATCTTGAGTCCCTGAAATACCTGCTCCCTGCCTTGCAGAGCTGCTTCCACCTGGCCTGGGAGGGTGGAGTCCGGACTGACTCCAGCTGCAAAAACTGAGGCTGATGAACAGATTCTTGGGCTCTTTTTTGTTTTTAATGCATAAAGATTCATTGTGAACTCTAGAATTGCACTCAATAAACTGACATGCTGCTGTTTTTCCACATTTTTGTTTGGTTGGAGTTTTCCCGAGATTTGCTCCTGAGCATGGAAGAATACGAAGAAGATCCGCAGAAGGGACTTGGAAAAGAATTAAGAGCTTCGGATATAAGATCTCCAGGTTGATGGACTACATGGATCTGACGGAAAGGACTGGCAGAATCCGAAACCAGGGGAAAGAGAGGGTGGAAGAAGATTGGGAAGTTAAAGTTCATATTTAGAAATTTTGTAAAATTAATGACTGTTAGAAAAACCGTGGAATGATATTATAGGGATTTAGTGAAATGTTAGAAGAAGTTAAGTATAGATAAGTAATTTAGTCATAAAGGGAAATAAGGTTAAAATATGTTATGTACAAGATGATAAAAAACAGAGAAAGATGGAAAGGATTTGCTGAAACAATTAAAAGAACTGGAATACAAAAAGGGAGGTGTGAGGAAGTCGAGGAAACAAGGAAATGAAGGATAGAATATGGAAAAGGAGAGATGTATTTTAAACTGTTTTTGTCTTAAGTCATGTGTTTGATCTAATGGGTTTGGGGTGGGTTTTATAATATTTGTATATTGTATTGTATTGTGGTGTTTTTTCACTTTTTTGTTTTTTTTCTCTTTCTTGTCTTTATTTTTCTTTTTTCTTCTTTTTCTGTAATCTTCAAAAGTAATAAATATTATTTTAAAAAATAATAATAAAAATTCCTTCCAGTAGCACCTTAGAGACCAACTAAGTTAGTTATTACTATGAGCTTTTGTGTGCATGCACACTTCTTCAGATACCACCATGGCTACCTACCTGAAACAATACAGGAGAGACATGTTTTGTTGCATCTGAGGCAGATGACGGCATCCAGTTTTGCTGCTGCAGATGCACCAAGGCATTTATTCTCTCTGAGCTCCTCCCAGTGGTCATTCCTGCTCTGGTCACTGCTTGTCAGGGACTGGGCAGAGGAGGAATGGTGGAGATTGCCCCCCCCCAGCCTGACCCTTCCAGAGGAGAAGACGACGACGACGACGACAGTTCAGATTTACAACAGGGGTTTGAGGGAGATCACAGCTCAGAGGGGGAAAAGCTGGGAAATAATAGGAGAGGAAGAAGGGGGGGCAGCTGAGGGACACAGTGTCTTTAGAAAGCATTCCAGAACCCTCCTCTCCCAGAACCTGGCAGGCATTGAATGTAGGAGAGCAGAGAGCTCAGAGGCAGAGGGCACTTTTCAGCACCCGTAGTGATGACGCATGAAGGGAAAGGGCAAGAGGGTGGAGACTCACTTGGAGCAACACCATTCTTCCGAGAGGCCACATTCCCAAGCCTCTCCCCATGAATATTGAATAAAAGCAGATGGTAAGGAATTTCCTTTGTCTTGTCCATTCCTGGCAACCTCCCTTGGGGGTTGGTTCCTCTGCTGCTTGACACTGTTATGGAAGCACAACCTTACTGTCTGTCATGGTCTGGTTCACAGGGGATCGAAGTCCAGGCAAGGGACGTCAGGACCAGAGGCAAGATGGTGGGGTGGGAGGAGGAACGGGGGTCCAGAAGCCAGGATTCAGGAAGCCAAGGTTCCAAGGGTCAGGAAGCAAGGAGTCAAGACTCCGAGGATCAAGAAGCAGGGAGTTAAAAAGCCAAGGTTCAAGGATCAGGAAGCAAGAAGTCAAACACAGCAAGGCAGGAAGCGTGTTGCTGTGGCAAAGAGCTGAAGGGAAATGCTGACCTTATAACCCTTCCCGGCTCTTGCCACCAGGTGCTGTAAGTGACCAATCAGCCTCACCTGTGAGGCCATGCCTTGCCTCTTCAGAACAAACTTAGGAAGGCCCCAGTCCTGCAAAGTCCTATTGGTCACAGGGCCTGGCACCTGCACGCACACCTGACACTGTCTGTCTCCAAGCACAGGACTTAAGTCATGGCTAATTTGCCTCCTTGATCTCAATGGGATCCAACTATCTAAGGGTATACAACTAATGGTATCCCACCAGTGCAACAGTTTCTGCATGTGAAATGGGATTCCCCAACCTCTCCTTGCAGAGACCCTTCCACCCTTCCCAAAACTGCTCAAGAGGGTATGGAGAACGCCTAGAACAGGTTTAAGTAGGAGGAGGAGGGGAGGAAAGTCCCGTTGCAAGGGCAAAAATCCTTATGCTGATGCGACTGTGACTTGTTGTTGTTGTTTAGTCGTTTAGTCGTGTCCGACTCTTCGTGACCCCATGGACCAGAGCACGCCAGGCACTTCTGTCTTCCACTGCCTCCCGCAGTTTAGTCAGATTCATGTTTGTAGCTTCGAAGACACTATCCAACCATCTCGTCCTCTGTCGTCCCCTTCTCCTTGTGCCCTCCATCTTTCCCAACATCAGGGTCTTTTCCAGGGAGTCTTCTCTTCTCATGAGGTGGCCAAAGTATTGGAGCCTCAGCTTCACGATCTGTCCTTCCAGTGAGCACTCAGGGCTGATTTCCTTAATAATGGATAGGTTTGATCCCCTTCATGGATCACTGCCTTGCCGTGGCGAAGGGGCTTGAAGAACTCAGAGAAGCTATGAACTATGCCGAGCAGGGCACCCAAGATGAACAGGTCATAGTGGAGAGTTTTGACCAAACGTGATCCACCTGGAGGAGGAACCGGCAAGCCACTCCAGTATCCCTGCCAAGAAAACTCCATGGACAAAGACAACAGACTGTGACTTAGCCCTGCTTTAAAAGGTAAAGGGACCCCTGACCATTAGGTCCAGTCATGACCGACTCTGGGGTTGCGGCGCTCATCTCGCTTTATTGGCCGAGGGAGCCGGCGTACAGCTTCCAGGTCATGTGAACCAGTGCAGCGCACGGAAACGCCATTTACCTTCCCGCCGGAGTGGTACCTATTTATCTACTTGCACTTTGACGTGCTTTCGAACTGCAAGGTTGGTAGGAGCAGGGACCGAGCAATGGGAGCTCACCCCATCACGGGGATTCTAACCGCCGACCTTCTGATCGGCAAGTCCTAGGCTCTGTGGTTTAACCCACAGCGCCACCCACGTCCCATAGCCCTGCTTTAGATACAACCAAAAGCCTGGACCCAACCTTCTCCCTTACTCCTGAAAAAGATGGTGCACAGAGTAGGGCCTCTGATGTTGCTCTGAAAGAGAAAACAGGTGATCTTCTGCATTCTATTTCCCGATTTGTACCTGATAGGAATGTTGTGCAAATTCAGGTGTTTGCCTGGCCAACTGTGAAAAAGACCTAGATAGAAGAGAGGTAACTTTTAAAAATGGAGATTAGAAGCTGGATGCATAAGAGTAAGTCAAATCACAGGAGATAACGAACAGGAAAAAGGAACCAGAAGTTGTGGTTTCTTTGGTATGGGTGGGAACATATAGGAAAGAGGTATGGGTCACCATATTTAGCTCTCCTGAAGTCTAGAGGACAAAGGCAATTTCATAACTTTGGAGCACATATTGAAATTTGAAATAAGGTCTATAAACAATGTGAAATTCTATTCAGCTGACCAGCCAGCCATGTAAACGAATTAAAGAACGTGTTCTAAATCATGGGAAAGTGCGCTGAAATTATAAGCAAGCCACTTAGCATTCCCTTCCACTTCTCTTCCTGGAAACATTTGCCCTGCAGATAGTGGCTCCAGCGGGTGACTGGAGTGTAGAATTAGCGCCATGGCTCTGAGACTGACAGGGAACTCATGGAGAAGCCTGGTGGAGCTTGGCAACAAAGATACCACATGGTATTTTCTCTCCCCTTTGTCTTAAGGATGCTTTTATTGCTCTCAGTTGAACAAAGCAGATGCTCAGTTTGTTACATAAACCTGCAGAACAATACGGTATTCAGAATGCAGCTTGACTTGCTTCCATGAGTTACCTGAGAAGAGTGAACTTGCATATTTTTTACATTTTTTTTTTACATATTTATGCAGATGAGATGACTGTTCCAACCACAGATACAGAAAAAAGTGCCGAGCAGTGATGGGGTCTAATCCATTGAGGCCATTCTGACCAAGCCATGTTGGGTGTGGGCAGGTAGAGACAGGGCTGGGACCAAATCGGGTTTTCAGACACCACCAATCAGCTGACTGGCATAATGATTAGAGTGTTGACCTGGGAGACCAGAGTTCGAATCCTCACTCAGCCATAAAGCTAACTGGGTGACCTTGGGCCATCTCTTAGCCTTACCTACCTCACAGGGTTCTTGTGAGGATGAAATGGGGAGGAGAACCATGAAAGAGGCCACCTTGAGCCCCCCGAAAGAAAAAGGTGCCATATAAATGGAATAAATGGAATAAAATAAAATGTATAGCACAGTACATGCCGCTTTGAAAGTCCCAACAATCAGTTAATCGGCAGGCTTTGCATCTGCATGTTTTCGTTTTAGACTGTGTGAGCAAAAGTAAGTCACCTGACATTATTACGACATCAAGTCATCATCATCAAACCTTTATTGGCATCACTTACAAACATTCAGAATAAATAGGCCAGTGTGAACCCGTCGCCATTTCAACGATACAGTCATTTGCCAAAGGAAGGAAGAGGCGAGCAATATATTTAATCTCTGTGGGTCTCCAGCAAGGGCAGGATCCTGTAGCGTACTTCGGCGACAAAAAAAATCAAATAGAGGAACTTAGCTACTGTCTTGGTGAGCTCCTGGTCTCTCCCCTGTAGTAAGAAGTGCATAACCTCTGTCTCTGGTTTCCATGTCAAAATACATAGATGGTCTAAAAATTGTTGGCGGAGATCATCATACATTTTATATATTTTTTTTAAATGATATTTATTAAAGTTTCAGAAAAGATTACAAAAATAAAAAAAAGAAAGAAAAAAGGAACAAAAAATACAAAATACAGAAAAATAAAAACAATTAAAAACAAATCAATCTTTCCATATCTTGTCTTTCATTTACTTGTTTCCCTGACCTCCTCACACCTCCCTTTTTTGTATTCCAGTTCAGTTAGTTAATTCAGCAAATCCTTTCCCTTTTTGTTTTTATCTTAATCCTTTATCTTAATATATTATAACTTTACATTCTCACCTGTTAACAATCCATTTTTACATACTCCTTTGTAGCATTACTGCTAAAACCACTTAACTTCATTCCATCATCATTCTAACATTCATTAATTTTGCAGTATTTCTGTAAATAGTCTTTAAATTTCTTCCAGTCTTCTTCCACCGACTCTTCTCCCTGATCTTGGATTCTGCCAGTCATTTCCGCCAGTTCCATATAGTCCATCACCTTCATCTGCCATTCTTCCAGGGTGGGTAGATCTTGTGTCTTCCA